>NC_134485.1:194364426-194599426 GCF_040206685.1 Ascaphus truei | reverse complement strand
TATTAAATGTATTTTATTAATATATTTTATTTTAAAGCGGGGTTGGGGGCGGGGCTAGGGGCGGGACTAGGGGCGGGGTTGGGGGCGGGACTAGGGGCGAGTAGATTTTTGGGTTGGGCGAGTAGATTTTTGGGTGATTTGTCGAACACTGTATATATATATATATACTAGCTATAGCTAGACTGTGTGGGTGACTGGGTGGGTGGGTGTGTGGGTGACTGAGTGAGTGTGTGGGTGACTGAGTGAGTGGGTGGGTGACTAAGTGAGTGGGTGGGTGACTGAGTGAGTGGGTGGGTGGGTGACTGAGTGAGTGGGTGGGTGGGTGACTGAGTGAGTGGGTGGGTGACTGAGTGAGTGGGTGACTGAGTGAGTGAGTGGGTGGGTGACTGAGTGAGTGGGTGGGTGACTGGGTGAAAGTGGGTGACTGGGTGAAAGTGACTGGGTGACTGGGTGGGTGTGTGGTTGACTAAGTGGGTGTGTGGGTGACCGGGTGACAGTGCATGGGTGGGAGACGGTGGGTGACTTACCTTGACCCCGTGGCATCTGGCTGGGGCAGGAGGTGAGTTCGGGAAGCTGGCGGGGGGGGGCAAGAGTGGCAGGAGGCCCGCGCCGCGCTTACCCTCAGTCTGTTAGCCGGTGCACGTGAGGAGGAGGCCCGCGCCGTGCTTCCCCTCCGTCCGGGAGCCGGCGCACGTGAGGGGGAGTGCAGGAGGCCCGGGCTGCGACGCGCTTCCCCTCCGCTCCTCGTTGTGAGCGAGGGGGGAGGAGCCTGGAGTTTGCTGCTGAGCAGGAGGGCTGCGCTTCCCCTCTCCGGGAGCCGGCGCACATGAGGGGGAGTGCAGGAGGCCCGGGCCACGCCACGCTTCCCATCTGTTCCTCGTTGTGAGCGAGGGGGGAGGAGGCTGGCGTTTGCTGCTGAGCAGGAGGGCCGCGCTTTCCCTCTCCGGGAGCCGGCGCACGTGAGGGGGAGTGCAGGAGGCCCGGGCCGCGCCGCGCTTTTCCTCGTTGTGAGCGAGGGGGGAGGAGCCTGGAGTTTGCTGCTGAGCAGGAGGGCCGCGCTTCCCCTCTCCGGGAGCGGCGCACGGTGAGGGTGATGGTGCGGCTGGGGATGTTGCGGAGCGTGGGGATTTGGGTGAGGTGGGGAGGGGGGAGAGAGTGAGGGGCACCGGGAGAGGAGGGGGGGGGGTGTGGAAGGTGAGCTGTGGTCCAACTGACGGGGGAGAGTGAGGCCAAGCAACAGAGTGTGTGTGTGTGTGTGTGTGTGTGTGTGTGTGTGTGTGTGTGTGTGTGTGTGTGTGTGTGTGTGTGTGTGTGTGTGTGTGTGTGTGTTGTGTGTGTTGTGTGTGTGTGTGTGTGTGTGTGTGTGTGTGTGTCGTCACTCCTGGGGGCGGGCGGCCCAAGGGACCAATGAGATTTCCCCTAGGGACACAGGAAGATGCAGACAGGCATACAGTGCTTTCACAAATATATAATAATATATATATATACACTGGTTGACAAATCACCCAAAAAATCTACTCGCCACACAAAAAAATCTACTCGCCACCTAGTACCAAACATGTGCTGCTTGGGCCAATATTTACTCGCCCGGGGGTTAAATCCACTCGCCCGGGGCGAGCAAATGTATAGGTTTGTCGAACACTGTATATATATATATATATGTATATATATATGTAGCCCTCTTTCCTACGCTCTAGAGAGGCTACGGGTACTGCACACACCTGTGGCTCCAGGAGATCTGAGCGTCCGCTTAACTGGGAGCCTGGGAACACTTATCTTAGCGGCAGCACCTCCACTTGCCCAGGATCCCCATCATGTAAGATCCCCCTTTGACAAGAACCATAGCAACACACATATGCTTTGAACTATTTTACTGTAACACACTAATAATCCTTATCACTTTATCATGGCAATAACACATTCATAAACTTATACTATACTTATAACACTAGTGGCTCGGCCACTCTCATAAGGAGTAATGTCTCTGTCCCGTCACCGCATGCCCCACACCGTGTCCATGTACTGTAATGTATATATAGGGTGACCAGATTTTGAAAATGAAAAACCGGGACATTTTTTATTTTTTACATAACAGTTTATTTATTGTAGTACATTTATACTTTACTACCATTAGTCCTTGTTACATAGTTGTGTGTGTGTGTGTGTGTGTGTGTGTGTGTGTGTGTGTGTGTGTGTGTGTGTGTGTGTGTGTGTGTGTGTGTGTGTGTGTGCTGTGTGTGTGTGTGTGTGTGTGTGTGTGTGTGTGTGTGTGTGTGTGTGTGTGTGTGTTGACCTCACTAATCGAATGTTGACCTCACTAATCGAACAAAAAAAACCCAGATGTGAATGATTCTGAACCCATTAACCAGTGTCAGGATGGCCGCCTCTTCACAATTTCTAAAGCCGCAATCCCGCCTGGGATCTTACCTGATCCACCGTCCCTCAAGGTACTATACTGGAGGGGAGGTGTTCCCTACCTGTATTCTGATGTCTCCCGTGTGAAGCTTGAGTCAGATCTGGAAGAAAGAAGTGTAGGTTACGTCGGTGTAGGTATACGGCAGTTAAGATAAGACAGGGAGGGTGAGAGAGACAGAGAGAGAGAGGGTGAGAGAGAGAGGGGTGAGAGAGACAGAGAGAGAGAGGATGAGAGAGACAGAGAGAGAGAGGGGTGAGAGAGAGAGAGGGTGAGGAGAGAGAGAGAGTGTGAGAGAGAGAGAGAGGGTAAGAGAGAGAGAGGGTAAGAGAGAGAGAGGGTGAGAGAGACAGAGAGGGTGAGAGAGACAGAGAGAGTGAGAGAGACAGAGAGAGACAGAGAGGGTGAGAGAGACAGAGACACAGAGAGGGTGAGAGAGACAGAGACACAGAGAGGGTGAGAGAGACAGAGAGACAGAGAGGGTGAGAGAGACAGAGAGAGACAGAGAGAGATACAGTAGAGGCAACTCTTATTCGAACAAAAACAGTGGCAATTCCCCAAAGACCCAGGTACATGCTGGGTACATGCCTTAAACTTTCCTTAAACTAGCCCCAGCATTTCTGCATTGATTAATGGCCTATCAGATTAACAGCGGGGGGGTCCCTGGCAGTCCCATTCAAACTGAATTGGACTGCCAGGGATCCCTGCTGTGTTAATCCTATGGGTCGTAAGTCAATGCAGAAATGCCTTAAACGTGCCTCAAACTAACCCAGAACATTACCCAGCACATACCCCGGAATGTAACCCGGCTAGTTTACGGCAAATGCTAGAATAAACGTTGCCTCTACTGTAGAGAGACAGAGAGAGGACAGAGAGAGACAGAGAGAGACAGAGGCAGAGAGAGAGAGAGAGAGAGAGAGAGAGAGAGAGAGAGAGAGAGAAGAGAAGAGAGGGTGAGTGAGAGAGAGAGAGGGTAAGAGAGAGAGAGGGTGAGAGAGACAGAGAGAGACAGAGAGAGGGTGAGAGAGACAGAGAGGGTGAGAGAGACAGAGAGGGTGAGAGAGACAGAGACACAGAGAGGGTGAGAGAGACAGAGACACAGAGAGGGTGAGAGAGAGACAGAGAGAGAGAGAGAGAGGGTGAGAGAGGACAGAGAGAGAGAGAGAGAGAGGGTGAGAGAGACAGAGAGAGAGAGGGTGAGAGAGACAGAGAGAGGGTGAGAGAGACAGAGAGAGGGTGAGAGACAGAGAGAGGGTGAGAGAGACAGAGAGAGGGTGAGGCCTCGGTCCCGCTGCACTCGTTGGCGCGGGCGGCAATGTAGCGAGTTCCCCACCAGCAGGGGAATCCTCGCGAGCTGGTCCCGGTCACTGACTACACGCTGTCGCGCGTCAGCCGCTGGAGACACCACAGAATGGTGTTTCCTAGCTTCGACGCGTGACGTGTGTGGCTGTGAGCCAATGGGGAGGGGAGGCTTCGGGAGGAGGAGAGGCTTCGGGGAGCGGGGAGGAGTGTGGAGTGAAAGCAGGTGAGTGCCTTTCTCTGTGTGTGTGCCTGTCTGTGTGTGTGTCTGAGTGCGTGCGTGCCTGTCTGTGTGTGTATGTGTGTGCCCGAGTGCGTGAGTGCCTGCCTCTGTCTGTCTGTGTGTGTGTATGAGTGCGTGAGTGCCTGCCTGTGTGTGTGCGCGTGTGTGTGTATGAATGAGTGCCTGCGTGTGTGTGTTTAAACTTACTTTCCAGCTCCAGCCCGAGTCCGTGGAGGGAGGGGGGGGGAGAGTAGCGGGTCCCTCTGCTCAAGCCACGCCCCCCCTCCCTGTCAAACCGCCCACCACCCGCCCACCTCCCGCTCCGGCTCACGCTCCCTACAGACCGCATATCGCGGTCTGTGTATCTCAGCGCACCGCCTGTCAGCAGTGCGGGTGCGCTGACTCTGGGAGCGGGGCCTTAGTCTGAGAGAGACAGAGAGAGGGTGAGAGAGAGAGAGAGAGAGAGAGAGAGAGAGAGAGAGAGGGGCAGAGGGTGAGAGAGACAGAGAGAGGGTGAGAGACAGAGAGAGGGTGAGAGAGACAGAGAGAGGGTGAGAGAGACAGAGAGAGGGGAGAGAGACAGAGAGAGGGTGAGAGAGACAGAGAGAGGGTGAGAGAGAGAGGGTGAGAGAGAGAGAGAGAGAGAGAGAGGGACAGAGGGTGAGAGAGACAGAGGGTGAGAGAGACAGAGGGTGAGAGGGACTGAGGGTGAGAGGGACCGAGGGTGAGAGGGACCGAGGGTGAGAGGGACCGAGGGTGAAAGGGACCGAGGGTGAGAGAGACCGAGGGTGAGAGAGACCGAGGGTGAGAGAGACCGAGGGTGAGAGAGACCGAGAGAGAAAGAGGGTGAGAGACACAGAGAGAGAGGGTGAGAGAGACACAGAGAGAGAGAGAGGGTGAGAGAGACACAGAGAGAGAGGGTGAGAGAGACACAGAGAGAGAGAGGGTGAGAGAGACACAGAGAGAGACAGGGAGAGAGGGAGACAGGGAGAGAGGGAGACAGGGAGACAGGGAGAGAGGGAGACAGGGAGACAGGGAGAGAGGGAGACAGGGAGAGAGGGAGACAGGGAGAGAGGGAGACAGGGGGAGAGGGAGACAGGGGGAGAAGGAGACAGGGGGAGAGGGAGACAGGGGGAGGGGGAGACAGGGGGAGGGAGACCCACACACTGGTACACACACACAGGTACACACACACACACTGGTACACACACTGGTACACACACTGGTACACACTGGTACACACACTCACTGGTACGCGCACACACAAACACACACACTGGTATACACACACACACACACACTGGAACACACACACACTCACACTGGTACACACACACTGGTACACACACACACACACACACACACACACACACACACACACACTGGTACACACACACACACACACACACTGGTACACACACACACTGGTACACACACACACACACACACACACACACTGGTACACACACACACACACTGGTACACACACACACACACACACACACACACACACACACACACACACACACACACACACTGGTACACACACACACACACTGGTACACACACACACTGGTACACACACTGGTACACACACACATACACACTGGTACACACACACACACAAACACTGGTACACACACTGGAACACAGACACACACTGGTACACAGACACACACACACACATACATACACACTGGTACACAAACACACACTGGTACACACACACACAGTGGAGTACAGACAGAGGCAGCCACGAGCAGGCAGCCCCGCCTCCCCCTGCACCCACCCCCGCGCCCATCTCCCGCACCAAGGGGGGGGGGGTAGGAGCGCCGGGACGCAAAGGTACAAACTGCCGCCCCCCCTCCCCCGGCGGGCAGCCACAGGTTCCCGGAGCAGAATGGGGGGACATCACGCAGCCACCACTGCCCGCCCCCACGCCCATCTCCCGAACCAAGGGGACCGGGGGGGAAGAGAGTGCCAGGACAGGAGGCAAAGGCACTAAAAACCCACCTCATATCACCCCAGCGGCAGGAGACACCGCACAGAGGAGCCAGGAGCGGGCAGAGACACACCACGTGTGCTCTGCCGCAGGAAGCGGAAGCCCCGCCCCCAGGCACGCTTATCCTGACCCCCCCAGGCACGCTGGGCCTGCCCCCCCCTCACCCCCCCTCACCCCCCACAGCGCCCTTCCATCCATTCCCACATGCCGGGCCTTGGTGAAGGATGATGCCGGGGGGCGGGGCTTAATGCCGGGACGCAGGAGATTGGCCAACAAGGTAGGAAACTGCCGGGGTTGGGGGGGGGGGTGCATTAGAAAAAATTTTAAATACTTACCAGCCGGGCTGCTGCAGTCTCCTCCTCCGCGCCACCGCAGACTCGCGCACAGCAAACAGCGCACCGCAGCTAATTACTAGCGCACCGCTGGCAACGCGAAAAAAAAGGGAACACATGGAGGAAAAACCGGGACATTTCCGGTACACAGAGGAAACCGGGACAGCTCTCGAAAAACCGGGACTGTCCCGGCAAAAGGGGGACGGGTGGTCACCCTATGTATATAGGCTCAGTCCTTTGGCCACTCCACTTAGTGTCCCCAAAGAGTGTTCCCTAAGGCGGGATCAGCGCCTGTTGACCGGTGTTGGTGCACTTTAATTAAATACCTTCCGGTCACTGCGGTGGGCGGTGACAACTTCAAAAAGGATCCACCGATCCAGCGCAGTTGGTCTGATGTCACAATGCTCAGCAACCTGGTCCCAGATGACTGCAGCAACCGCAACTCTGCACAGTTGTCCCTAGCTGTTTATTCAGTAAGGGAAGGATGTCACTATCACTATAGGGCTTCCCTGCAACCTACGGTGACTCAGGTTAGATCTTCCGTGAGGGCCCAAATAGATTCCCTATGCAGGTGGGTCACGGACCCCCTGCACTCACACTACCTCCTTCCCCGCTCCTCTGGTGCCCTCTGGCTAGCGTGGTCTCTCCCCCACGCTTCCCTTTCCTGCCTCCCGCGAATCCAGCCCTCCTATTGGCTCCCTGGCGCCAGATGACTCCGCTAAGGCTCCTGGGAGTTGTAGTTACTGGTTGAGCCTCTATCTTATTGGCCAGCCGTTCGCGTGCTTGCACCGCGCATGCGCGACCTCTCTGCGTTCTGACAGTGCCCTTACTGTTGCGCAATCAACATGGCAGCGCCCTATACTGTCGGGCCGCCGCGGAACCTTACACCGCTCTCTCCGGAGACGCACTGCAATAACAGAAGGCAACCTAACACATCCCTACACATACATACATACACACACCAGAATATATGAGTTCTTCAGTATTTGTTGATACCTTTTTTTATTTGGACCAACAATTTGTGTCATGGGACAAGCTTTCAAGAGTTTTCCTCTCTTCCTCAGGTCAAGCAGTACCATAAATATATACTGTACACACATATAAACATGCGCACACACAGTGTGTATGTATGTGTGCGTGTGCGCATGTTTATGTGTGCGTGTATATGTGTGCGTGTGTGTGCATGTTTGTGTGCGTGTATATGGGAGTGTGCGCATGTATGTGTGTGTGTGTGCGCATGTATGTGTGCGTGTGCGCATGTATGTGTGCGCATGGTATGTGTGCTTGTGCACATGTGTATGTGTGCATATATATGTGTGCGTGTGCATATATATATCTATATCATACACACATACATATACACCTAAGCTCCGCAGGGCCCTGTGCCTGCAAAATGTCTCTGTAAAGTGCTATGTAAAACTAGCAGCGCTATACAAGAACAAGCCATTATTAATTTTAATAACACACACATTAAATTGTACACATTCACATACACACAAAATTATACAGATTTGATTTTAAATGAGTTGTTAATATTTAACATTAACTACACACGTGCAATGGAATAAGGTTTAATTAATTAATTCTGAGCTACTCTCCTTTTCTGCTGCTGCTGCTGCTCTGACAGTTCTGGGGGAAGATCATGTGACCAGGCAATGACTGATACATTTGTGCTCCATGCTCGTGCACGGCTGTTGAGGGGGCAGGACTCACAAAGGGGTGTGCCAGAGCCTGTTACAGAAAAGGAAGGGGTTGTGCCTTTCTAAAGGGTTGCTATAGAAACACAAATGCTCATTACATTAGAATACATTAAAAATTGTCTTTCAAAGTTGTTTAAAAAAAAAAGAAAATGCTACAAGTATTTTCTCACAGTACAGAACTGATTTATTTAAAAAAAACACACATGCAGGATATTGACTGAACTGCAGCTTTAATAAGTGAGTTTTGATTACCCTCTTCTGTCTGACGTAGATAATATATCTACAGCAGTGGTTTTCAACC
Organism: Ascaphus truei; assembly: GCF_040206685.1. NCBI lineage: Eukaryota > Metazoa > Chordata > Amphibia > Anura > Ascaphidae > Ascaphus > Ascaphus truei. The sequence goes on along the minus strand of NC_134485.1, from coordinate 194,591,156 downwards.
TTTTTTGTTTAAAGATTACGAGAATTATTGTGAAATTCTGGGGAACCCCAACCTCTTCTTCCCCTCTTACCACTCCCCATCCATCCGTCCCTCTTCCAATCTTACCACTCCCTGTCCGTCCCTCTTCCCCTCCCTATCCATCCTAATTACACTCCCTGTTTGTCCCTCTCAGACTCCCCACTCCAAATTCCCCTTAGACTCCCCCCCCAATTCCCCTCTTACACTCCCCCATCTCTTCCCCTCATATACTCCCCACCCTCTCTTTTCCTCCTATACCTCCTCTCTCTCTTCTCCTACTACACTCCCCCCTTCTCTTTCCTACACTCACCATTTCTCTTCCCCTCCTACACTCCCTCACTTCTTCTCTCTTCTCCCCTCCTACATTCCCCGCCTCTCTTTCCTTCCTGTTTTCCCCCTTCTACACTCCCCCTCTCTTTCCCCTTCCTACACCCCCTTCTCTCTCTTCCCCTACTACAGGCCTACACACATCCGCACACCCAAACCCATCCCAATTCTACCCCTGTGCTGCTCTGCTCTGAGACTTTCTATGTTGCGCTTCTCCGGTTCGCAGCAACATCCTTCGGACGGACGTTGTACCTAACATTTGATGGGGACTGGAGGAAAGTGATTGAAGTGAACGCTGGAGAGACACTGCTATGTCACTGCTCAGGAGTCGGGCGCCGCTGCTAGGGAGTCGCGGGGCCTGGGACAGCTGTCCCAGCTCTCCACCTGTTGGTCGTGGAATCCTTGAGCAGAATAAGTTGACTAAGACATCTTGGAATTTGATCTAAACTTTAAGTTAATGTGATCCTTTTATTTATAAAGAGCATAGAGCACAGTTCCATATAGCGATGCTACAAATGGCTCAGATAAACAATTGGTCAGAGAGAAAGTCAAATAAAACTTGCTTGAAGAATCAAACTGAAGTCAAACGACAGGAAATGAATAAATGCTGGTGTAGTCAGGGTAAACTCATTGAGGGGAGATATGAATCAATGTCCTGGTAAGTGGTACAGATGGGGAATGAATCACCGTTTGTCTGTATATCCTCCAATATGGACAATCTCCCTAGAGTATGCATAAATCCAGTATGTACAGTCAAAGCAAATTCCCATAGATATATGAGCCCCAATAATAAAAGGTTACTCACATGCAGTCGTTGAAGTTCTTCTTTGTGGCGTTCATCCAGGGTATCATGGTAAGTTAATTCCAAGGGGGAGGAGAAGGAACGCAGCACAGCCGTGCAATGCGAATGGCAAAAATCGGGGCTACAGCTGGGTACTAGGTAAAGAGATCCTTTAATACATCACAGACAACATGGTACAGAAAAAGAAGGCACTCTTACACGTTTCGCGCTGATCCCAGCGCTTCGTCAGAGAGATCCTTTTTTTTGTGCTGTGTAATGTTTTGCACTATACTGTAGTTTCTTGTGACCTCAGGTCACTAAGAGGTACTGTCACTAAAATGAAGGGCTGCTAATTAAGTAATAATCCCTGAATAACAGGGCATTACTGGCCAATAATGCCCTGGCTGGAAGAGTTGAAGGCCCAAGGCGAAGCCGAGGGACTTTAACCCAGCCAGGGCATTATTGACCAGTAATGCCCTGTTCTGAGGGGATTATTACTATTATAGGCTAAATGTAGGCTTATTTAATAAATAATAGACACTTTTGTATAGTTAAATACATTTTGTTTATTAAAATAAAATGGTAAATACATGAACCACCTCTATATACGCTTACACTGCAGATATCTATATCCACACACTGCCGCCCCCTCTGTGTACACACACACACACACACACACCAGCTCAACACACACAAACTGCTGCTGCTACACACACACACACACACACACACACACACACACACACACACACACACACACACACACACACACACACACAACAGCACACCACACACAACACAGCACCTCTACACACACAGCAGCTCTACACACACAAGCACACACCACACACACACACACACACACACACACTGGAGCTCTAGACACACAACACAGCACCTCCTCTACACTCACAACACTGCACCTCTATACACAACACCTCTACACACAACACCTCTACACACAAACTGCTGCTACACACACATGATACTGCAGACAGACACTCACGCATACAGTATGTGACATAACAAAGGAATTTGGATTTCATGTTAATTAGTTACATACTACATATTACTGCGTATTGCACACCAACATTTTTTTTTTTAGCTTCTTTGGTGCAGGACATAGCCATGGTGCTGGACTTCCGCAAGAGAGGATTTAAATACCGTACTGCAGTTCATTTTCCGCAAGTACCAATCAATAAGCATTTTAAGACAGCAACCAAGTACCAGGAAAAGGAGAAACACTGTTTGAGTCATTGCTCTGTGATTATGTTCTGTATCCACCTCATCATATGCGGCACGCTTGTATAGAATCCCATGAAGTCAGCCTCACCGCACATTGCACTTCTGCCAAAGCTCACAATGCCGAACTGTGGGAAAAACAGATTAATCTGTAACATGACTAACCTGACCAAACAAGTCAGTAGAGCTTAAAGGAGCTTTACCATTGAAAAATTAACTAATAATATCCCCCCCTAAAACAGGAGGGGGGGGGCTCCAGAGCTGAACTTCATTACTTTTATCTTCAGTAACCCCCTGTTTCCGAAGATACTGTAGCGGCATCACCTTCTGAGCTTTGTATCTTTTTCTTTTTTTTTTAATCTGCGTCATGCGGGTTAATAGGAAACTGCAAGGGATGATGGTGCGGCTTCCTATTGGCCCGCGAGACCTTTAAATAGACATTTTCCATGCCAAGCCAGGGCTGCTTGAGGCAAGCATCTGGGAAAGTAGGTAGTGATGGGCGAATCCACCCAAATCCATTTCCCGGATTTTCTCGCATTTCTCCACCAAAATCCGTAAACTATTACTAAGTAGTGCTACCCCAGAAGACACTTTCCAGTACAACTTTGTAAATGTGGTCTGTGAAGGTAGTGGGCAGCATGCCATATGCAAATAAAGATTAAGCCTGCTTGCTGCCCCTACTAGTTAACATGGTGACCAAATCAAGGGGTTAATATGCTGTCACAGGGCTGTCAAATTGCGTAGAGGGGGAGATCGCGGTGTAGCCCTTCTGTGTTGTATCAATAAAGTTGGTTGAAGATCATCCGGGAGTCTCATTGAATCAGTCATGCGCAGTTGCGCCGAAGTCTTTCTTCTTTCCTGTCAAATTGCTTCCATGGTATGAAGTACCACATCTTATTAAATAGGGGCCTGAAACCTATATAACTTTAGGGATTACCAAATGTATATCCACACATGCGGGGGGGGGGGGGGTTATTTATCAAAGTCTCCGAGCGGCAAAACTGGAACAAAACAGATTTTTGAATGAAATGTTGCATTGGTTTTGATAGACATCAATTCTCTTGATAAATTTGCCCCAGCTTTGCAGCCCCCCATAATGGGCATGCGTTCTGCCCTAGATTCAAATATAAGGTCACATGGGTGCCACTGTTAATCAATATCTATAAAAATGAAAACATTGTTTGTTTGCTGAAAACGTTGTATGTTTGCTGTGCTTATGGACAATCTGATTGGTCCGTTGGTCTGTCACTCACCCTCTGGTCAATCTGATTGGTCTGTGGCCCGGCCCCGCCCCCGCACACCTCTCATTGGCTTACGTGGTTCTATGACCTCACTTACCCAACTGCCACAATCTCAGAAAATAACCTCAGTGCAGATTCATCCCCTGCGGATTACTCACCACCTGAGGAACGTGCGCTGGCAAGAGCCACCCCCGCCCCCCCCAATACCACCCCACCGCCAGCTCACCTCCCTGTCGGCTCCTCCCCATCAGCCCCCCCTCACCCACAGCTCACCTCCCTGCCGGTTACCCCCCCCCCCCATCATGCCCCCTCATCCGCAGCTCAACTCCCCGCCGGCTCCCCCCCTCACCGCCCCTCAAACGCAGCTCTCACCACCTGCGTGCCCCGTTCTCTCTCCCCTCAGCGGGGATGCCGGGAGTGTCGGGGAGGGGGGGTGGAAGAAGCGCACGCCGCTTCTCATCGCCCGGGCCCCGTTCTCTCTCCCCTCAGCGGGGACCGCCGGGGAGGGGTGGAGAGGGGGGGGAACACATGCAGGGGATCACGTCATCTGGCGTTGTTTACATGCCGCCTCTATGGTCCCGTGGTGACATCATGAGGACAGCGCAGGCGCTGGAGTGTTCAGGCCGCAGCCCGAGGACGTGACGGAACCGAATCAGTCAACAATAGGGGTGGAGAACCGGGGACCGGAGGGACATAGGCCACAGCATAGGCTAGCTTAGTTAAGGGCCACAATAAAGGACGCCTAACAGAAAGCCAGGGTGCATCAGGTATCAAGGGACCACAGGGCAGGGCCCACAGGCATCCAGGGAGTATCAGAGGTCCAGGTATCCAGGGGCCACAGGCCAGGGTGCAACAGGTATCCAGGAGCCACAGGCCAGCAGGTATCCAGGGGACACAGGCTAGGGTGCATCAGGTATCCAGGGGGTATCAGATCCACGGGCCACAGGGAAGGGTGCAACAGGTATCCAGCCCGCAGGGGGGAAGGGAGTCAGGAGAGAGGGGGGGCAAGCCCACACATACATACATACATACATACTGACAAACACTGACACACACACACACTTCCCCACTCAGTCAGTGTGTGTGTGTCAGTGTGTCAGTCAGCTCAGCTGCCAAACACACGGGGGGAACGGAGCTGTGAACGGTGGGGGGGGGGGAAGCAAAGTTCTAAACGGGGGGCAGAGCTGTGAAGAGGGGGGGGAGAGAGTGGAAGGAAGTGGAGAGAGAGGGAGTGGGAGCGAGAACATTACATCCCGGGCAACGCCGGGTCTATCAGCTAGTATATACTAATTGTCTCCTGACAGACAGCCGCAGCTTTTACTGTCCCCGGAACCGCAACGGTTTGCTTTTCATCCCCCGGCTCCAGAGGACTTTAAATCAGTCTACGTCTTTATGCCAATGGTTCCCTGTGGGTGAAACCCTTTCTTATAAGGGGTAAATTGTCTGCACACTTTTCATTTGCATCATAGATTTTCTTCCTCCTTCTGCACATATGCATATACTGTGAATATTTGACAGTCTGACAAAAATGCCAAATGAACAAAGTAAATTTCGAGCAGAGTAGTGAGGTCATGCAAGCGGCACATTCTTGTATTTATTTGCCCTGCCATGAAAAATGCACCCAAGCATAATCCTAAAGAGGATTTATTAACTGATTGGATACTTTTGTGACCATGGTTTATAAGCAGGTGCAACAAACGCTCCATAAATCATATACAGAAAACGAAACACGAATGCAGTGGTATATACCTGTATCCATCTATTTTTCACCTTCATTACAAAAGGTCCGCCTGAGTCCCCTGTTAAGGGAAGAAGAGATCATTACCAAAGGTGATAGTGGGAAGTAGGGAGACTGATGTAAAAATAAATAAATAATGATTCATGAATATAATTATTTTTACTACTTCATAATTGGTGCTGTTTGCAGGGGACTAGACATGTTTTTCTTTCCTGATTGAATAAACACCACTCCTTCCCTACAAACTTGCGTGCTGTTGTGTTCATATTTCCCTCCCACCCTCTCTCTTGTTGACACTGCCATTCTATTTTGGGCTTTCCCTATATACTCTAACATTCAATTGGGGCAATGGAAGTCAAAGGTTGAATGAAGTTCATGTATGCACTAAGTCATAAAAACTGCACTACTGCCTACAAACAGACCAAAATAAAGCTGTCAGAGTAGTTATTTACCATTTAGTTTCAGAGAGGCCTTTAGCATGAGCGGGATTTGGGTATTTAGTAAATACTAGTACGCCTGGCTGCAAAACTGGGCCAAAACCAGTGCAAATGAATTGCACCAAATATATCAAAGAAAAACTTTGCCTTGATAAATATTGTACTAACTCTTTATGTTGTAATGTTTTGCATCTTGGCACTAAAAGAGTTAATTTCTTGGGAATATGCGAATCACTCTCTCAATATAAAATGCCTAGGAACGGTTTTACTTAACAAAGAGAGAAATAAAAGGGTAAGTAAATCACTGTATTTACACATATGGAGGCAAAACTAAGTTAGCATGTATTTTCAAATGGCATATTTTTACTAGTTTGTTTTTAAAAGAACATGTTTGGGGCTATGCAACCCAGCCTCCCTGCTTCAAAACTGGGGTATGCCTGTATTTGTTTATCCATTTTTGCCCAAGTCTAAGTCACTCACTTTAAGTACACTCGCAAGTAAGGACATATCGCCCAATAGGCAAACGGCAGCTCACGCATGCGCCTGTCAGCACGTCCTGAACAGCAATACAGGCTCCCTACCTGTACCGAAGCTGTGCGCAAGCGGGGAGACTATAGAGCCTGTTACAAATGTGTTATTTACATCAGTTATGAACGTATATGACTATAGCAGTAAAGTACATGCATCGATAAGTGGAAAAAAGGTAGTGCTTCACTTAAAGTACATTTTCGCTTTACATACATGCTCTGGACCCATTGCGTACGTTAATGCGGGGTATGCCTGTATGCACTGACAAAGTAATATTGCTGAAATGAATATACTGTTGAAATTACTGAAAAAGACTGGGGGGTTTATGGAGAGGACATTGTTTGCAGTGTGCGGAATCCATCTTGTCTTTGTGTGGTTTATATATTAATATGCGTGTTGATGCAAGAGTGAACTTTGCTCCAGAGGGGGGATATGGACTATGCCTTGTTGCTCAAACACAATTGTTTTGGTCAGCTAAAAGGAACCAGTTTTGGGTAGATAAATTGATCTTTGGAGTCAGTCTGAGATAGATAAGAAGACCTGTAACTTGATTGGTTTAGAAGAGGATTATCCCCTCGTGTACAGGGAATGCTGTGATGTGATGTCATTATATTCTGCCTAGTAACCTATGTTAAACAAAGGCATCTAAAATGTATTTAAAGCCTGCTCAGGCCCTCCCCTGGCAGAGTGTCTAATGGACAACTTTCGTGTATGATCATACTCTGTGCTGTACGAGCATTATCAACGAACCCCTGTTTGTGAGTTTGCAAACATCGACAGCACCATATTTATCATAACAAAAAATACCATTACTTTGAAGTTGGTAGACTTCGGGCACTATTCTACAAAGTGCGATAACACCGCTCTGGCACTACTGTAAGAAAAATCCCATTGAAGTAGGGTCTTTCCATGTGGTAGTGCCGAATCGGTTCTATCTAGAATACGGCCCTTTGATACATAACTCCTTTTGACTCTCTTTGGAAGGTGTCATGATAAGACCATGAAGATATTCAGTATTTTAATAAACTGGTGCACAAACAGATCATTTGAGTTGCCAGTCACCTCTGAAAAATACAAGGAATTGTTTTATGGCAGGTCAAGACCTGGCCTGGTTTTCTGTGTTGGTCTAGTAGTAAGGTTATCTAAGGTCAATGTCTGGTTAATGAAATTGTGAAGTCACAAATTGTTTCTGACAGTGGACATAAACACAAGAAACCTTTTAATCAAACTTTAAAGGGATTCCTTAGGTGCCTGGGAATACCAGAGGGTGTGGCCAGGAAGACATTCTACAAGTTTGTGTAAGTTTATAAAATATAAAATTTTGCGGATCTGCTATGAGTCATAAGAATTACAAACATATCTTTGTAACATTTGTGATCTGGCGAATTGAATGGATGTTAGGCAGTCCACGATTGTTAGGTGTAAAGGACTGATATCCATTTGTCTCTCAAACCAAGCAGTAAACACATCTAGATTGATATACACGCGTGTATTTTAATAATACAGACACAACAGTAAAGATTTTCTAAGTATTAAAGAAATAAAGTTCTGAGCGTGTTTCTATCTCAGGTATCTTTTTATTCAAAAGGAAGTGTTGTTTTCTCCTCTAGACATAAAAATTCCATTAGAGATTAAGGAATAATAATAATAATAATTAGGAAGGGGGGTTAAGGACAGAAGGTGGGCTTATGCTGTTTTCAATGCAAGGGAAGTCTAGGATATAAACCCTGCATTTGGGAATATGAATTTGGAATTCAACATAGAGGGTGTGTTCTCTATTGCACCTGTGGATTTCCATATTTCCAACTTCAAGCCTCTCTGAAGGAATCTGTTAACTGTTATGCGATAACATGTTAGACAATCTATTTGACTCCTTTCTATTTCATTAAACTGCTTGCATATATTGTACAGCATGTTTTTCTAATAATCCTTTTCTGCAACCTAAGCACTGTACTACTTTTGTATATTAAACGTAACATTTTATAAGTATTGTCTTTGGGCTTTAATTTAGCTATACACTCGCTTTGGAGAGTGATGACATTTTTGGTACAATAGACTTTTGGGTGTTAATTACATATTTTTCTTAGTAAACAGTGACCAAGGTTCCTGGCTAATATATTTTTCTATATCCTTGGTGGTGGAAGCATTAAGGTGATATTATATATCCTGCAGGAGTGAAACTTGAGTCAACTAAATGTCTGTGTGTATTGTCACATATCCAAGTCACGTGTTCACAGGTGTGGTGTTTGTGACAGAAGGTGTTAGCTAATGTTCTCTATACAGTAGTTCTTTTTTAATTTAGTTTAGTTTAGGGTTTTAACAGTGATTACTAATCTATGTCTAGGAAGAGGCTTAAACACTCATAAGCAAAACCCTGTATGTAAACAACACACAGGATTTCAGTTCTTCATCTTCTTGATAAATATATCCTCTTAGGTTATATGCAAATCTATAAACCACAGTGTGTCGAAAGGACAGAGGTTGCTCTTACTGTAACTTTACAAAAGCACTGTACAGTATGTGCCAGAAATTCAGCTTCAGGGCTGTACAGAAAGATAAAAATGGGAGAATGTTTTCCATTTAGAGTAGAGTTGGATCAAAATTGTAGTAATCGTATACATTTTGGAGAAGTTTTGACAGACTAAACTATAGTGTATATAGCTTTCCAACCCTCACAGATATGCTCTTTAGTGTATTATGAGATGGTTTCAAAGCCCTGTACATTACAATTTTATTTATGAAGAACTCTCTTGATGGTCAATTAACACATATCGAGATTTACCGAAAAGCAAAAGGCATTTATCATTGCAGTGAATGTACCCTTCTGAATGCCCATACCATTTGAGTAAGTGTTACAGTGGCTTATGTACTATGCATTTTAAACAGCTTTTTAGCACAAAATTGGCATGTTTAAGACTCAATTTCAGTTGCGCTTATGTGTGCCTATGTATAGGGTGATCAGATGTTCAAAATGAAAAACCGAGACACATAACAAAATTATTAATACAACAAATGACATTACTTATAATGATAATTATCTACTAATGTCACCATTGATGCTATATTATTCATTTTACCTCTTCCCATTCTCTCTCTACCTTCTCCCTCATTCTCTCTCTACCTTTCCCCCCCATTTCTCTATCTCTACCTTCCCCCCATTCTCTCTATCCCTCCCCTCCCCCATTTTCTCTCACCCCCCCATTTTCTCTGACCCTCCCCCCATTCTCCCTCCCCATTCTCTTCCTTCCTCCCCCCATTCTCTCTCTCCCTCCCCTCCCCCATTCTCTCTCTCCCTTCCCTCCCCCATTCTCTCTCCCCATTCTCCATTTCCACCCCCATTCTCTCCCTTTCTTCCCCCTATTCTCTCCCTTCCCTCCCCACCCCACATTCTCTCCTTTCCCTCCTCCATTCTCTCTCACCTTTTCTCTCCCCCCTCCCTCCTCTCTCCCCCCTCCCTCCTCTCTCCCCCCATTCTCTCTCCCCTCATCCATTCTCTCTCTCTGACCTGCACAGACACTCACACAGAAAGATCTGCACAGCCACACAGCCACACAGCCACACAGCCACACAGCCACACAGCCACACAGCCACACAGCCACACAGCCACACAGCCACACAGCCACACAGCCACACAGCCACTGACCTTCACGGACAATCACACAGAAAGATCTGCACAGTCACACAGCCACTGACTTGCACAGACAGACCTACACAGACACTGACATAGACAGACCTACACAGATACACACAGCCACTGACCTGCAGACACAGCCACTGACCTGTGCAGAGACTCACACAACCATTGACCTGCACACACGGTCCTGCCCAGACACGCACACAACCACTGACCTGCACACACAGACCTGCATACTCATACAGCCACTGACCTACAGACACAGCCACTGACCTGCACACACTGATCTGCACAAGCACACACACAGCCAGTGACCTGCACAGATAGACCTGCACAGACACACACAAAGCCACTGACCTGAACACACTGACCTGCGGACACTCACACAGCCACTGACCTGCACAGACAGACCTGCACAGACACTCACACAGCCACTGACCTGAACACACTGACCTGCGGACACTCACACAGGCACTGACCTGCACAGACAGACCTGCACAGACACTCACACAGCCACTGACCTGTATAGACACTCACACAGCCAGTGACCTGTACAGACACTCACACAGCCACTGACCTGCACAGACAGACCTGCACAGACACTCACACAGCCACTGACCTGTATAGACACTCACACAGCCAGTGACCTGTACAGACACTCACACAGCCACTGACCTGCACAGACAGACCTGCACAGACACTCTCACAGCCACTGACCTGTATAGACACTCACACAGCCAGTGACCTGTACAGACACTCACACAGCCACTGACCTGCACAGACACTCACACAGCCACTGACCTGCACAGACACGCACACACACCATACACAAAGACTGACCATCTCACACACACAAACACACACACTGTCCCACATGAACCAGCTCTGAGGAGCAGCCATGCAGGCGCCCCCTGTGGCTGTAACTGCATGTTTCTCTCTTCATATTTCTAGCTCTTTTCCTGCCGATCCTGGCCCCGCCCCCTTTTTCTCTGCAGCCGACACCGGGACATTTGAAACATTTTCAAATAATTGTCGGGACTCCGGGACATGTGCAGTAAATCCAGGACTGTCCTGGCTAAGCTGTGACATCTGGTCACCCTACCTATGTACTAACCTCAAATTTCTATCTGCGCCAGCTGCGTCAAAATGTGTTTTTTTTTTTATTTGTTTTGGTGCACAGTGTAAGGGTTCTAGACCAGGCTTTGCCTGGAACCCGCCCTTACCTGGCTGCTGGGGACATTTTGATTCCTGGCAGCCTACTATATTGGCTCCACCTGTTCAAGAGCTTAAATAGCAGCCAGTGACTTCCAGCCCCTGCCTGAGCATTGTATATGTTTTCCTCTGTGCCTGGCCACCTTGGGTTCTAGTAGCTGAGCTTTCCTTGTTTGTGAGCCTTCCTTGTCCTGAGGCTGGCCTGTTGCTGTGCCTAGCCTGTTGCTGTGGCTTCCCTGTTTATTTGGAATTCCTGTTGCTGATCCCCTACCGTGACCCCGATCTCGCTGCCTTCCGCCTGCCCTGACCTTCTGCCCATCGCCTGGATTCTGCACCACTGCCCCCTACCCTGACCCTTTGCCTGTTTACCGACCATGAATACTCTAACAGGACTCTCTCCCTGGGCACTAGTCAGTTAATTGGCATCCCTACCTCAGTCCTGCGGGTCCGCTTCCTGATCGGAGATGAGCACTGTCACACACAGAAATGGACTTGGCTTACAGATATAAATGGCATGCACTTTAAAAAGAATATTTGCGCACCACATGATTAAAAGTGCATCGAAATCATTCAGCAAATGAAATGCTAAAACCTAAAAAGACTCATAATAGTGTTAACACAGAATTAAGTTAGGGGAAAAAAAACAATCTGTGCTAAAACCTCAGAGCACCTAGGACAATAAACAAAAAATAGGAATTGGGTCCTGTAACAGGGACTTAACCCTGTTTTAAATGAGGCTTCAATATAAGCCTGTAGTAGTCTGAGGAATTCAGCAGGGAACTGGTTCATTACAGCTAGTCAATTAACCAGTCTGGAGACAGGCTAATCAGACAAATAGAAAATCCTCCTGCTGGGAACTGACAGTCCTTCTGTGTGCTCAAGAATCTCCCTGTGTGCTGCCAGCAAGACACCAGAAACCAGACATCTATTCCAGGGTGCAGCGAACCCGTGAACCCGCCAAAAGCTGGCCCCTCAATGGACACCAACCCAGACCCAGAGACTGTCATGAAGGCCCCCTGCTTTGAGGTACTGCTTTTGGACTTTAGGGTCTTAGGTTGGAAAGAGGCTTATTCTCCCAGCCCTGCAGATAGGGACTGGGGATGTGAGTTAGCCCTTACAACAGGATAGGTTGTTAATTTCTTTGTGTATATTTTCTTAAACTGTTTCATTTAAAGCAAGCATGTCAAACTCAAAGGCTAACACGGGCCAAATAAACAAGGTTTAAGTTTATATGGGCCGCAAAAAAAACAAAAACTTCAATTTTCATAGAAACTTGGGTTTATTTTGAAAAGTACAGTATAAAAAAAGAACAAGAACAACGATAAAATTAATGTTTTCTTCCTGACACTTGGCATCTCTTTTCTGCTACTATCTTTCCTATTTCGGGAGAAATCTTGTTCGCAGTGATTACTTTCAAAACTGACCGAAAGTGAATGTCAGTAATTCTGGATCTGACGGTAGACTTATTTCTTTTCATTAGTGTAAATAACTGCTCGCACCGTTAAGTACTTCAAACATGGAAATAATTTCATATTCAAATTTCGACTATTTTCAAACCTTGCTGGTTAATATTTGTAAAATTCAGACACTCCAACTTCACTGAATTTTGCCTTCAAATCTGAATTGCACTGGATCTCAATCACCTCCATTTGCATATGATTAGGTACTGATTCTATATTTATTGAGAAAATCGAAGAAAACAAAGAAAACTTGTCTTCCAAAGAATTAAAATCTGCAAACCTTCTTTCAAATTCAGTTCTAAGGCTTAAAATGTTTTCTGCGTATTTTTGATACGATGCAGTTTCATCCAAACTTGATTTGTTCATGTTGCATGTCGGAAAGTGCGTTAAATCTTCATTTTTCAACTGCTTTTCCCAAAGAACTAGCCTACATTTGAATGCTTTAACTTGGTCACACATGTTCGTAATGATCTGATCTTTTCCTTGCAGTCTTAAATTTAAATCGTATAAGTGTTTTGTTATATCAACCATGAAGGATAAATCTTGCAACCATACTGGATCAGAAAACAAGCTTGTGTCTTGATTTTTAGTTATTAAAAACTGACATATTTCTTCTTTCAAGTCCCAGAATTGTTTAAGAACCTTGGAGCAGGATAGCCAACGTACATCGGTATAGTAGGACAAACCGGAATATTCGCTTTCTAATTCACTAAAGAAAGCAGAGAACTGTCGCTGATTTAAGCCTCGGGATCTTATGAAGTTGATAATTGTTTTGAAAGATGTCAACACATTTGCCATGTTTATTACCTTCGTGCATAATACTTCTTGATGGATCCAAGATTCATCATACGCATTGCATTATACATCATAAATTTCACTTAGTTTTTTTCGCAGTAATGCCACGAAACCGTTGGTTTTTCCGGTCATTGAAGGAGCTCCATCTATTGCTACAGAAGTTAATTTAGACAGAGGTAGATTGTATTTTTGCAGAAGTTCAGAAACACAATTAAATATATCTTGTCCTGTAGTAGTGCCATGTATCGGTACTAGTTCCAATAATTCCTCAAAAATGTTGAAATCCGTGTCGCAAGCACGAAGAAACACAGCTAATTCAGCTACGCCACCAATGTCCGTTCTCTCATCAGAGGCAATGGAAAAAGCTTCGAAACTAGATGATTTTGCTTTGATCTGATCACTTACATTGCCAGCAAACTCAGTAACTCTTTCCGCAACTGTATTTCTAGACAAAGAGATTACTTGGAAAGCTTTCACACTTCCAGGACAAACCATTTCTGCAGCTTTAATTAGACATTCCTTGATGAAATCGCCTTCGGTAAAAGGTTTCGAGTGTTTAGCTATCAACTCCGACAAGACGTAGCTTTCATGCACCACCGCATCACTTTTTTGTGATACTTTAGTAAACATGAACTGTTGTTTTTTCAGTCCCAACTTGAGCTCTTTCAACTTCTCTTGTCTCATTAATCCTTCGTAATTATCATATTTTGATTTATGTTGTTCATAGTGACGTTTAATGTTATATAACTTTGGTACACTAATAGCATTATTACATATCAAGCAGATTATTTTATCTTTTACTTCACAGCAAAAATACTCCAATTCCCACTGTTCTTGGAAATTTCGATGTTCGTCAACGTTTTTTCGTTTAGTTTTAATACCACTTTGTATTCAGTATGTCTTTATCGAAACCAATGGCTGGAATAAATGAGTAATCGTTAACACAAAATTATAAAACATTTGAATAAACATCAATATTTCTTTCTTGAACATTAACTTACCAGACACAGAATAACTGCACAAATGAATAAGCGTAACGTAAATAAACCTATATTTCTTGTTCTGCAAAATATTTCCTGTTAGGCGCACCAAGCAAGTCAGTACAAGATTAATGGCGTGGTAGGTATTATTATCAGCTGCTAAAATATTTGCTGCTAGTATTAGTGAGGGGGAAATGGTACGCCTGCGCGTAAGGTCACTACATAGATGCAACACGACTATAGTAATCGGTCATTGGTGATCGTTTAGGGTTGCCAGGTGGCTTGTCCAAAAATACTGGACACAATACTGGACCCCCACTCCCCGCCGAATACATATAAAAAATACCCCCACAGCCCCCGAATACATATAAAAAACATACCCCCACACTCCGGAATACATATAAAAAATACCCCCATGCCACCCGTATACATATAAAAAATACCCCCACACTCCCGAATACATATAAAAAATACCCCCACCTCCCCCCATCATCATGATTTCATCTCCCCATACTGGCCCTCATCACCATCTTATTACCCCCCCCCCCCCTCATCATCTCATCCTAGCCTCCATCATCATCATCATCATCATCATCATCATCATCATCATCATCATCATCATATCTCCCCTGGCTGCCCCCCATGTCCCATCATCATCATCTTACCCCCCCTGCCCCCTATCATTATCATCTCCCCAGGCTGGCCCCCATGCCCCATCACCATATTCCCCACCCCCTGCCCCATCATTATCTGCCCAGGCTGGCCCCCATGCCCCATCATCATATTCCCCACCCCTTGCCCCCCCATCATTATCTGCCCAGGCTGGCCCCCATGCCCCATCATCATATTCCCCACCCCCTGCCCCCCATCATTATCTGCCCAGGCTGGCCCCCATGTCCCATCATCATATTCCCCACCCAATGATCATCTAGCCCCCCCCCCCCCAAAAAAAAAATATTGTCCTTACCTTATTCCCAGGCTTCCAGGCAGGAGGCAGTCTCACAGACGTCTTTCAAGTTATCTCCGCCGGGGTGTTGGCTCCGCCCCCGCTGTCCTGTCACACACAGCATGTAGTGCAGGATGACTGCGCCCGGCCACTATCTGACTCCAGCCCCCGCAGGTAGCTCTTCCTTCAGCCGGCCGTGCTCGCCGCATCTGCCGCACCTGCCGCACCCGCGCTCGCAACTCCCGGCCAAAACTTGCAACCGCCGCCCACTGCGCTCGCCGACACATGCCTGCCGCACCGGTTTTGGGTGGGCCGCAAAAATATTCGTTGTGGGCCACATGCGGCCCGCGGGCTGCGAGTTTGACATGCTTGATTTAAAGTAACGGGCTAAATAAAAGCCATTATTTATTTCCCCAAAACGGTCTTCAGCCGCCATGATGATGAATCCTCACAGTCTCCTCACCCCAAAGCTCCTACCGCAACGGACACCCAGCAGGCACAGTCTCATGGCCCCGTTACGCGCGCGCACAAATCTTGTGTGGCCTGTCTGTCCGCCCGCGGACTCCATCTCCGCCCCCTGCTCTGGCGCGCGATGTATGCGCTCATCCAGCCTCCCCCCTGACTCACGCCCCAGTCTCCGCTCCCGCCCCAGTGACAGACAGGATCGGCGTGGGAGGGATGTGTGCTCCAGTCTCCGCCCCCTCTCCTCTGTGACGCTCGCGGGTCAGCGTGCGCTCGGTCCCGCCTCCGTTCCTGATTCGGCTGTATCATAGGGCACACCTGTGTGCACCAGCAGCCTATAGGATTCGGTTTCCTGGTTCCGCCCTGGCTCTCCATTGGAGGATTGGTTTTTATATACCCTCTTGCTCCAGACACACATTGCTGAGCATAGTCTTGTGTGACGCCGTGCCTTGCTGCATTTGATTTCTGTATCTCCTGCCTTGCCTTGCCATGCCTTAGCTGTTGATCCTGCCGCTGCCTGACCCTGCTATGTACCTTGGACTCCGCACCTGGGATCTTACCTGATCCGCAGTCCCTAAATGTCCAGGTACCCGCATTCCCGCAATGTTATACATTGGAGGGGATGTGTTCCCTACCTGTCTTCTGGGTTAGGGGGGGATTCCGATGTCTTCCGTGTGACACTTGAATCAGATCTGGAAGAAAGCAGTATAAGGTAAATAATATATCCAGATCCAGAGTCTGGGAGAGAGAGAGAGAGAGTGGGGAGAGAGAGAGAGTGGGAGAGAGAGTGGGAGAGGAGAGAGAGGTGGGAGAGAGAGAGAGAGAGTGGGAGAGAGAGAGAGAGAGTGGGAGAGAGAGAGAGAGAGTGGGATAGAGAGAGAGAGAGTGGAGAGAGAGAGAGAGAGAGTGGGAGTGAGAGAGAGAGTGGGAGAGAGAGAGAGAGTGGGAGAGAGAGAGAGTGGGAGAGAGAGAGAGTGGGAGAGAGAGAGAGTGGGAGAGAGAGAGAGTGGGAGAGAGAGAGAGTGGGAGAGAGAGAGAGAGAGAGTGGGAGAGAGAGAGAGGGAGTGGGGAGAGAGAGGGAGTGGGAGAGAGAGGGAGAGTGAGAGAGAGTGGGAGTGAGAGAGAGAGGGAGTGAGAGAGTGAGAGTGAGAGAGAGTGTGAGAGAGAGAGAGAGAGAGAGAGTGAGAGAGAGTGAGAGAGGACAGAGAGACACAGGGCGGACAGAGAGGGACAGAGAGGGACAGAGAGGGACAGAGAGAGAGAGAGAGAGAGAGAGAGAGAGAGAGAGAGAGAGAGAGAGAGAGAGAGAGAGAGAGAGAGAGAGGAGAGAGAGAGAGAGAGAGAGAGAGAGAGAGAGAGAGAGAGAGAGAGAGAGAGAGAGAGAGAGAGAGAGAGAGACAGGCAGAGAGAAACAGGCAGAGAGACACAGGCAGAGAGACACAGGCAGAGAGACACAGGCAGAGAGACACAGGCAGAGAGACACAGGCAGAGAGACACAGGCAGAGAGAGAGGGACAGAGAGACACAGGCAGAGAGGAGAGGGACAGAGAGACACAGGCAGAGAGAGAGGGACAGAGAGACACAGGCAGAGAGAGAGGGACAGAGAGACACAGGCAGAGAGAGAGGGACAGAGAGACACAGGGGGTGATTGATTGACGTGGAGGTGACTGACTGCGGGGTGGGATTACGGACTGTGTGACTTCTTGGGATTACTGACTGGGTGACTGGGTGGGATTACTGACTGGGTGGGATTACTGACTGGGTGACTGGGTGGGATTACTGACTGGGTGACTGGGTGGGATTACTGACTGGGTGACTGGGTGGGATTACTGACTGGGTGACTGGGTGGGATTACTGACTGGGTGGGATTACTGACTGGGTGGGATTACTGACTGGGTGGGATTACTGACTGGGTGGGATTACTGACTGGGTGACTGGGTGGGATTACTGACTGGGTGATTGGGTGGGATTACTGACTGGGTGACATTACTGACTGGGTGGGATTACTGACTGGGTGACTGGGTGGGATTACTGACGGTGACTGGGTGGGATTACTGACTGGGTGACTGGGTGGGGGTGGGATTACTGACTGGGTGACTGGGTGGGGGTGGGATTACTGACTGGGTGACTGGGTGGGATTACTGACTGGGTGACTGGGTGGGGGTGGGATTAATGACTGGTGGGATTACTGACTGGGGGTGGGATTAATGACTGGGTGGGATTACTAACTGGGTGACTGGGTGGGATTACTGACTGGGTGACTGGGTGGGATTACTGACTGGGTGACTGGGTGGGATTACTGACTGGGTGACTGGGTGGGATTACTGACTGGGTGACTGGGTGGGATTACTGACTGGGTGACTGGGTGGGATTACTGACTGGGTGACTGGGTGGGATTACTGACTGGGTGTTGGGTGGGATTACTGACTGGGTGACTGGGTGGGGTGGGATTACTGACTGGGTGACTGGGTGGGATTACTGACTGGGTGACTGGGGTGGGATTACTGACTGGGTGACTGGGTGGGATTACTGACTGGGTGAGGGGTGGGATTACTGACTGGGTGAGGGGTGGGATGGGTGACTGGTTGGGGAGTGGGATGGGTGACTGGGGGGGGGGGGAGTTACTGACTGGGTTACTGACTGGGTTACTGACTGGGTGGGATTGGTGACTGGGTGGGATTACTGACTGGGTGACTGGGTGGGATTACTGACTGGGTGACTGGGTGGGATTAATGACTGGGTGACTGGTGGGATGGGTGACTGGTTGACTGGTGGGATGGGTGACTGGTTGACTGGTGGGATGGGTGACTGGGTGACTGGTGGGATGTGTGACTGGTGGGATGTGTGACTGGTGGGATGGGTGACTGGGTGACTGGTGGGATGTGTGACTGGTGGGATGGGTGACTGGTGGGATGGGTGACTGGTGGGATGGGTGACTGGGTGGGGGGGTGACAAACTGGGGGGTACCTCTGGTGTCCTGCATATACACGTTCTCACACACACACACAGGGGGGGGGGGACACAGGAGGGGGGGGAACACACACAGGAGGGAGGGGAGAAACACCCCCGCAACTACAGTATCTCCCGACCCGCGTGGGCAGCAGGAGCGGGGAGGAGAAACACACACACTACTACCTCCCGACCCGCGCGGGCAGCGGGAGCAGTGGGGGAAGGAAAATCACCAGCGCCATTACCTTCCAGCCCGCGCGGGTAGCGGGAGAGGGGGGGGGAAGGAAAATCACCAGCGCCATTACCTTCCAGCCCGCGCGGGCAGCGGGAGAGGGGGGGGAAGGAAAATCACCAGGGCCATTACCTTCCAGCCCGCGCGGGCAGCGGGAGAGGGGGGGGAAGGAAAATCACCCGCGCCATTACCTTCCAGCCCGCGCGGGCAGCGGGGGGGGAAGGAGAAACACCCGCGCCATAACCTTCCAGCCCGCGCGGGCAGCGGGGGGGGAAGGAGAAACACCAGCGCCATTACCTTTCAGCCCGCGCGGGCAGCGGGAGCAGTGGGGGAAGGAGAAACAGTGTATTTAAATTGCATTTCATTCCACCCACCTCCACATCTGTCCAAAATCCTCCATGACCGGATCAGTGCAGGAGCTGACACAATTATACAGGAGGATATTCAGTATAAAGGAGGAGGAGGAGCAGACGCACGCACACACCTCTCCCCCGTGCAGAGAAGGAAGGGCAGTTTTAAGTCCTGGCAGCTCCATCCCGCGTCACAGCCAATCAGCTAGAGGAATTTTTTTATTTATTTTTTCCGAGCAGGGGATTTATTTTTTTTTCCGAGCAGCGGATTTTTTTTTTTTTTTTGCAGAGCAGGGGAAATGTTACTGGCCACGAGCCAATTTCCGATCGCAGCTGGCGAGTGGGCGAGTGTGTTTGTCGAGCACTGTATATATATATATATATATATATATATATATATATATATATATATACATTGTACACATTTTTATATGTATATATAATACAATAAACAGTGCAAGGCAGGTCAGCAGCAATAGAAGGTGTAGAAATGTAAACATTAAAAAAGCAGAAACAGGGGAAAAAAAATAGAAAACATGTCTGCGCTAAAACCTCAGAGCACCTAGGACAATTAATATAATGTAAGGGGGTCACCCCCGGTTCCCCTTATCTTCCTCTGCCCCCTGCCTTACCCCTGTGGCAGTGGGGGAAGGGGACGGCGACTTCTCCTGGCGGGCACCGCCCTCTTGGTTTTGGCGCGAGCTTCGCCCATGCGCAGTAAAGATCGCGCACGCGGTTCCCATAGAAAAGAGCTGTACCAAGAACTACAATTCCCAGAAGCCTCTGGGGACTGCACTTTCACCCTTGTCACAGGCAGCATTGAAGCCAAAAGAGCTGGCAGATTCTCATGCTGCAGAGTTGCAACAATGTTGTGTGCAGACAGGGTTTTTGTCAGTCAGAGCCAGGAGCAGCCAAGGGAAGGAGGTAGGGTACACGAGTCAGTGACTCCCTGTACTAGGCCAGCAACCCCCAAGGCCCGAGATAGCCCTGACTCACCCAGTAGAGTGAGTGTTGCCAGGGACAGCCCTCAGGTTAGGGACCCTGTCACTTACAGCAGTTGGAGCAGCGGAGCAGAAGGGGAAGGAAGGGTGCAGGGAGCGAGTGAAGCTCCTGCATCGCGTAAGGTCCCCCCCTCTCCAAGGTAAGCCCCAACTCCCCACCAGGTTAGTGGGTAATTGATAAGGGACGGCCCCAGTTAGGGACTCTGCCCTTAGTGTGAGTGCTGTCTTGTCAGAGTCACGGCTGTCAGTGCTGTGAGGTCTGACAAGCAGGCACAGTGTGTGTGCAGCACATTTGCTGTACGTACCAAGTAGGTGGCAGTGTGTTACTGCAAGTACTAGGTACTAAGTAGTTAGAGTTAGGACCGGCAAGAGCTAGGGGGACGGGATAGGCCAGCTAACCCCTTAGGTCCCAGGTAGGTCCTCACTCCCCAGCTTGTGGTGATACAGGGACAGGCCCTAGGTTAGGGACCGTGTCATGTAGTGCCAGTGATAGATAGGGACACAGCGGATGCTGCGCTTCCTGAAAGGAGGTTTGGGCCCAAGTCGGTGCTCAAAGACAAAGACTATCTCCAGGGTGGGATCGCCCCTGGCGGACCCCAAGCAAGGACCACCGGAGCAGACGGGATCACCGGTGGACAGATCCTTTGCGAAGTCCTTGCAGGCCCGAGTGCAGGAGCACTCGGCAGGTACTCTATAAGTGCACCAACAAAGATCATAACATTCTCTTAACACATAGTGGCAGCGCTGACCACGGGACAAAGGGGTTGGGCTGTGGGCACCGTGTGGGGATGTTATACTGTGGTGATGTTATGAGTACGATGTAATAGTTATCATTTGTTCATTCAGTAAACCTGTTATCCATAATACTGGTGTATGTGGTTTCTGGGTGGGTTCCTATGTTAGGGTCATTCTACATTCCTCTAGAATCCTACATAGGTGGAGGCGCTGAAACCAAGAAACGTTCCAGAGGATTCACCCCAGGCTCTCACTAGCGGAGGCTCAGGCCTCCTGTGAGCCTGACAGGTATATGCACCACACATGGTAACACCGTATATTCTCCGCACCCACACTATATCTGCGATTGGGGGGGGGGGAGGATACCCGTTACAATAATAATAATTAAAAAAAAAAAGAATTGGGTCCCATAAATAGTGGTATCAGTCCATGGGGCTTACTCACTAAACCTCGATAACATGAGTGGATTGCCGAGCGACTTTGCATTGTTTTACCGCACACTAAAACATGCATGTCAAAATGGTATTCACTATAAAAAAAATTGTATTTTTTCTAAGTGCGGTCAATAAATGCAATGCCATGCACGGCTCTTACAGGCGATCGTGCAGTTTAAATATTCATTTTAATACTAGTGTACGGGAGCAGAGCGTCTCCTGAGCTGAACCGCATTGATTTCAGCCTCGTGGACCCCCTGCTTCTGTTTTTTAATTTTAGCTTGCCCATTTATTGCTATAGTGACAATCAATGGGTAGTGGGTGTGGAGGGTGGGGGTTGTTGCATCGAGGAGGGTGGTTAGGCCTCCCGGTTAGGTACCGTGGGAGGGAGGTTAATCCCTTAATTACTATAGCGGTTACTAACCGCTAAGGTAATTAATGGGTTAGTGACCATTAATTTGTTTTCTATTTAAATTTTCCTGCCAACGGAGGACAAGGACATGGAGGATGGTGATGAGGATGGCCTTCATCCTGGCAGAGGTAAGTGCAACTTTTATTTAAATTATGCTGGCTGGTTTTATTTTTAATGGGCTAATGCACTATTATCCATATCTGGATAATAGTACTTTTCCCATTACTGTACTGCATGTATTGGGGTTGGGGTTGGGGGGGGCAGGGTGTATTTATGTATTGCACTGTAAAACAAAATTTGAATGGGGAAAAGCGCTATTAGCCATCTTTTACCTATTCCTGTTGTTGGTACAAGGGGTGGGTGAAGGTGGTAGTTACCCCAGGTAGGGTGTTTAGGTGACAAAGTGAGAATATGTTGCAAGGAGGGGGGGAGGTCTGACATAAACAGCACTGGGATCTAAGCAGCCATTTTAAGTCAGCATCCATCTTAGGTGCCTGATATTGTCATCCATTTTGGGTTTTGTTTGAATGAACGGGGAATGAGAATGGAAGTTTGAAAGAGATTTTGTTTTGCTTCTAATTTTTAAGGGATAATAAGCTGTCCAGGTAACCAAAAAAAAACCTTGAAGAGGGGAGAAAAGTGTGAATGTTATGAAAATAAAAGATAGATAACTGTCATGATAGAGAGGATTTGGCCCGGGATTAAAGGGGTTACACCCCATTTGGCCACCCTCTACTCTCACCTGGGAAGCAAGGGGTTAACTGGACTGAGGTCCAGTAATGTGTTTTGCCTTGCTTCAATATCCAAATGTTTATTCCCCTGTGTAAATGTATTGTGTTATCCTGGTGTTTGCACTCACACATACACTAGGGCTGATGCGGGAGGGAAGGGGTTAATGTTAGTTTAGTGATTATAGCCCTTTGTTCACTTTTCCCGCCTTTTTAGGCTCCATTTTGCAGCCGTCCATAGGTCGCCATTGAGCCTCCATGCGTTCTAATGGCAGAAGTAGCGGTTTTGGACCTGTTTTCCAGCGACGACCAGCAGGTGGCGTCCGAGAGGAGGAGCGGCGGTTTCCCATTGTAAGTCAATGGGCTCATTGACTTCAATGGAGATTCCTCAACGCCGGCCTCGAGGAACAGGTTGGCAGCCATCCAAACCGCAGACCGCAAAAGCGGATACAATGTCTTTGAAAAGAGTTTAATCACTTCGGTCAAGTTCAAAGACAATTGGCGTGGGAATCTTAGGTTCTAGGGCCCCTGGGAATAAAGTTATTTTTGCCCCTAGCTCCTAGGAACCCCCACACACGATCCACACCGGGTCCAGGAATGAGAGACCCCCGTAAGTGGTCGAGCGGAGAAGGAGGGTCGCGCCATTGATTCCAATGGGGAAAAGCCGCGTGGCGTAAAAACGACTAAGTGTGAAATGCTGAAAAATGTAAGTCCATATCTCCGGTTCTGGAATGACCAGGGGGATGGGATTTGGGTGGCATGTAGCCCAGGTTCTGGCTTTAATGCATGACCCTTCCCAGCCCCCTCCGACCAACCAGACGGAGTGTGGACGAATGTAAAGATTTGTGTTTTTTCCATAAGCTTCAATGGTGGCGTTTCTCCATTGAAAGCCTATGGCGGGAAACCCCATTGACGGCAACGGCGGAGCCCGCCATTCAACGCTATGGCGGCGGACCCGGTTGATTTCAATGGGGAAAGAGTGAAAAGCAGAGATTCATTTTTAAAGGGACGAATCCTGTATTTTAAAAAAAGTATTAAAGTGCATTTATGTATCTCCGGTTCTGGAGGTCACAGGGAGTTGAAATTTGGCCAATATGTAGGGTCACTGTAGGCTTTAATAACTGGCAGATTTCGACTCACTTGACCCACCAGAACAGAACTTATTAATAAGTGAAAATATTAAAGTGTATATGGGATTTTGGATCTGCTCTGAAAATGCAGACCCCATCTGCTATGCTAATAGGGCAGGAAGGGCATCCTGAAAGACTTAGCATAGCCCTGTGATCAAAAGTGATCAAAAGTTAACTGCCCTGATTGTTTATACTAGGGGCAGGAACAAAGGAGCTGAGTGTTTTTAAGTGTGGTACTTCACACTTACAGGGGAAGCCAAAATCTACTTCAAAGAGATTTTTCTAGCCAACTTCGAGCCTAGGGTTAAGAGTAAAGGGTTGAAATGGTATATAAGTCAGAGTCAACCCTTACTCAATTGTCTTCATGTTCTTCATGCATTGTCGTGATGTCCACATCTGAACCTGAATTATGGAAGAAATGGCCCATCCTGTATCCTGATCGCTTTCTTGTCCTAACCTTTAACTAAGTGCATATTTTGTCTGTTATTTGTATAATCTCGTGTGTTCACCTTCTTCAAGGAATAAAATATATTTTATCATATCTAAGCCTCGTTCAGTTCAACCCAGATATTTGGTGTTTATTATATCTTGTTATAAGTTACAGTGACAATAACAAGCACGTCTCGCATTCTGAGGGAGGTGCCCATGAAGTCCCGTATGTAGAGAAAAGGTCAACGGCTTTTACCTTACTATATATTTCTGAAAGTGTCCTATGTGTCCGTGTCTGTATGTGTCTCCCTGTGTCCCTCCCCGTGTCCCTAGCGGAAATCTCATTGGACTTTGGGCCAGGCCAATGAGATTGCTCCCTTGGCCCGCCCGCCCCCGCACACCTCTCATTGGCCTGAGGCGGAGTGAAGGAGACACACACACACACACTAGGGCGGGGGGTGTTACATACATTAGCGGGGCTCACAGTGTTAGCAGCACATCTCCCGCTATCTTACCTGTCGGTCCTGGAGGCTCCGCCTCTTCCTCCGCCTCTCCCTGTTTCCCGCGCTTTCATACACCCCCCCCCCCGGCGCCACTACAGTCAGCGAGGGAGCGGAGCGAGCGCCCGGGACACAGCAGGGGAGCGGCCACAACACGCTGCCTCCCGCCTCAGATCCACGTGGGAGCTGCCTGACGGGTGAGGGAGCTGCCGGACGGGTGAGGGAGCTGCCGGACGGGTGAGGGAGCGGCCGGATGGGTGAGGGAGCGGCCGGACGAGTGAGTGAGCGGTCTTCACCTCCCCTCACCCCCCTTCACCTCCCCTCACTCACTTCCCCTCCACCCCCCCCCCCCCCCCGGCGCCACTACAGTCAGCGGGGGAGCGGAGCGAGCGAGCGCGCGCCCGGGACACAGCGGGGGAGCGGCCACAACACGCTGCCCCCCGCCTCAGATCCACGTGGGAGCTGCCGGACGGGTGAGTGAGCGGCCTTCACCTCCCCTCACCCCCCTTCACCTCCCCTCACCCCCTTTCACCTCCCCTCACTCCACATCCCCTCCACCCCCCCCCTCCACCTCCCCGCCCTTCACCTCCCCTCCACCCCCCCTTCACCTCCCCTCCACCCCCCCTTCACCACCCCTCCACCCCCCTTCACCTCCCCTCCACCCCCCCTTCACCTCCCCTTCACCTCCCCTCACCATCCCCCACCACCCCCCCTCACCACCCATCCTCCTCACCTCCCCTCCGCCCCCCCTTCACCTCCCCTCTGCCCCCCCTTCACCTCCCCTCCGCCCCCCCTTCACCTCCCCTCACCACCCCCTTCACCTCCCCCAACCACCCCCCACCACCTGCCCTCACCACCCCTCCGACCTCACCTTCCCTCCTTCAACGCCTTTCGTCCGCCCTCCCGCCTCTGCCTTTCGCCCACCCGCACTTTTGCCTTTCACCCGCCCACTGCTCACACCCCTGCGCCACACAGCCGCCGCACGCACTCAACAGACACCCGCCACACTCGACACACACCCGCCGCCTCTCACCCACCCCACACACTCGACACACACCTGCCGCATCCTGCCCCGACGCAACAATATCACTGACCAGCTGTCACCCGCACTCGCCACACACCCGCCGCCTCACACTCTAGCAGGACCCCGACCCACAGCCAGCACTCACTACCCACGCGCCACCCATACTGAACACCCACCTGCCGCCTCACACACGCTCACACCCTAGCAGGACACACGCCTCACATTTTCACATCACTTATGTCACCAAAATATACATTGTACTGTGGTGTGTTTACAATAAACCATTTTTATACAACATCGTATTACATTTTCTTCCATCTTTCTTTTCAACATTATTATCCAACCTTTACAACAAATAGTCACCTATTGTTCCACGATTTATAAATAATACTACCTATTACGGATTTACATCCCGGGCAACGCCGGGTATATCAGCTAGTAAGAAATATTAGCTGAGTCATTTCATTTTTAATATGAATCTCATAGTAATGCTATTAACTCAATGTGTCCATGTCCATATTTTGTTTATCTTATATGCTTACGTAGTGACGCACACGCAACCTCGTATAGGGGGCATGGGCTTAGTATTTTGGGTATATATAGGGCCTGTATGCCAGTATTTCGTTGGGGGAGTTTTATTTTGAAACTCCCTTCTATGTGTGCACACGTACACTGAAATAAACTTCTTTGTTATCCTGCAAATGATCCTCAGATTGTGACTCTTTTATTCACACTTTTCACATAGGCCATGCGATAGGGTAGCATGAGAGTTTACCCCCTTCATTACCTTAGCTAAGTTGTAACCGCTAAGGTAATTTAGGGGCTAACTTCTACTGCCACCCTCCTGCAAGACCTAAACACCCACCCTGGGGCAACTACCACCTTCACCCACCCCCTGTACCAACAACTATGCATTGCCTGCTATTTAACCCTTTAATTACCTTAACGGCTAACCGCTAAGGTAATTAAACAGGCTGTATTTTATTTTTATTGCACAGGATTTATACCGGAGACTGGTGGGGACCCCCAAAGACCCACAGGGACCCCTGGGGACCTGCACGGGCCCCCAGAGATTTGGTGATTCCAGGAGATGTGGGGACCCCCGAGGACCCCCTCTTCTGGGTCTCTTTGGGGTTCCCCGACCAGCCTCCGGTATCAATCCTGTGCAGTAAAACTGAGCCTTTAGCTGGTGCCAAAATATTGCAAGTTTTTAAATATCACTGCTTAGTGCAGGGGGGCGCAATATTTTTCCTCTGTGCCCCCTGCTGGCTTTCCACCTCTCCTCACGTCCCCCCCCTTACCTTGATTCAGACGTCCTGGCGTCATGAACCTGTGGCGTCATTTGACGCCGCGTTGCCATGGTGACGCTTCACCAGGAGCGTCTGAATCAAGGTAAGTAAGGTTTATAGAGGCTTCTGGAAGTGCGCAGGGCCTATGTGAATCTCGCGCCCCCCACTTTGCACACGGCTGGCTTAGGGAATAGTAGTTTCTGGCAAAAAAAACAATTTGGGGCATTTTGTGGCTTATCGTACGGCTTTGTTTTGCCAGAGTGTTATCTATATATATATAAGACTGAAATAATGTTTGTGTGTATTTGTGCCCCCTGTGATTGGCCGGCGGACGGCCACAGCTCATTGGCCTGCGGGATGGGCTGACGTCACAGCAGGGCGTGACAGTCACACCACCCACATCCGGCCGCCGCACCTAACCTCAACCCGCCACCCCTCACACCCTCCAGCACGAGCGGCACACCGCCTCACCTCAACCCGCCGCCCCTCACACCCTACACCCTCCCACCTCGTGTTTCTGCCATCTCCCACATCACCCGCTGCCTCCCGCCTCACCCGCGGGAGGACTGGGGTTGGGGGGGGGAGAACAATCATTGGGGACAGGAGGGGGGGGAACGAGCAACGGCTCCCACATCACATGCCACCGCACTGCCTCCTGACTCACCGCCTCACCCGCGGGAGCACCGGGGACCGGGGTAGGGAGGGTATGGGGGGAGCACGAGCACTGGGGATGGGATGGGGGGAACGAGCGCCGGCTTCCGCATCACCCGCCGCCTCACACATAGCCGACGCACTGCCTCCCGACTCACCTTACCCGCGGGAGCACTGGGGACCGGGGGACGGGGGGGAGAATGAGCACCGGGGATGGGGGGGGAACTAACGCCGAGGAATGAACGCCGGGGATGGGGGGGATGAGCACTGGGGACAGGAGGGGGGAAACGAGGACCGGGGGGTCATGCAGGGGGGGATTGTGATGTCAGGTACAGGGAGGCCCGCCGCCGGCCCCCCACATTGCTGCCACTCCCCTGCCTCCCCTCCAGCCGCACCGCCCTCATTCCCTCACCCCACCATCTCACAACTACACCCGGCCCACCGCCGGGCCACCGCATCGCCCCCACTCCCTCGCCTCCCCTCCAGCAGCACCGTACTTAGTCCCTCACCCCGCCGCCTCAGGGGTAGGGGGGGGAAGCATCTAGCAGCAGGAGGCAGGAAGCAGCACCCACCTGGTGAAGGTAAGTCACCCACCCCACCCAGTCACTGCCACCCTCCCACCCACTGCCTCCCAAAGTCACTGCTCACCCCACCCAGTCACTGCCCACCCCACCCAGTCACTGCCCACCCAGTCACTGCCTAAGTCACAGCCTCCCACCCACCTAGCCTCCTACTCAGTCACTGCCTCCCACCCACCCAGTTACTGCCAAATGTCAAATGACCAAGGGGGTGAAATTGGAGCTGTGAAGGGGAGGGGGATGAAGCTGTGAAGGGGGGGAGCGGAGAGAGAGGGGGAGCGGGAAAATTAAATCACGGGCAACGCGGGGTATATCAGCTTTGTGTGCTTTGCCCCTGAGGAAGTAGATTCACATCTACGAAACACGTAGGGCAGGTGACACAGTCACTCTGAGTTTCGCATTGAACTTTTATGTTGGACATTTGGTCTAGAGCTCTCAATATCTGTTAGCTCCCGGCAATCAGACCGCAGCCCCTGTCCCTTTAAGTATACGTGCACAATCGCGCGTGGGCGCGCTGAGACAGCCTGTGAACCAGGAGGAGGAAGTGAGGGGAGCCGGCCACACGTGCTGTTGCGCTGTGCACCCTGAAGACCAGCCTCCATCACCTGCACTGTTCCTGTGTACCTCTGAAGGGATTTCAGGTGTGAGTACCGGCGGAGCAGAGCTCAAACTCTGCAAGGAATATCTCCTGTTCCATCGCGTGTTTTAACCCTGCTTGTTGTAAGTAGGGCTCTGATTTTTCCACAACCGGATGACCAGCTGTTCTC
This sequence comes from Ascaphus truei, assembly GCF_040206685.1. Taxonomy (NCBI): domain Eukaryota; kingdom Metazoa; phylum Chordata; class Amphibia; order Anura; family Ascaphidae; genus Ascaphus; species Ascaphus truei. The sequence goes on along the minus strand of NC_134485.1, from coordinate 194,562,147 downwards.
ATAATATTTCAGTGCTTATTTTATGGCATAGTCCTAGTTTTATTAAAATTGTTTATTTTATAATTGTCACTAGGAGTCTCACTGTTTTATGTTTCTTAGTGTAGTACTGTTTTACCCTGCAGTGTTACGCTATGATTTGTGTTTGTTTTTCTTTTTCTCGTTTCATGGCCCGTCAAGCATGTGTGCAGATTCCTTGAGGATCACAGGACTTTCCATTTGAACTTTTGGCGCCAGGTTTTTTTCTTTCACGTTGTTATCCGTTTGTACTAGCACTAGGTACCAGGCAGCCTACCTTTATGATAAGGATATTATTTATTATATATCACATTGGTGTTTAAACTTTAGCGCTCTCACATTTTTCTTTTTCACTGCTACAGAATTAAGTTACTGTGTATCAACCCAAAAATGTATTTGAGGCTGCACGGATGTTTCATTATACACTGTACAGTAGGAAGAAAAAAAAATATTTTCCCAGTATGGATATTATAAATGATATATTTTGTAATACAATACAGGTCTAACTCAATGAGACCAGCATAGTAGCTGTAGTTAGTAATGAATAAAAGACCAACGTGCAAATGTCCGGTGGAGAGGGAATCGGACAATTAAAAAGTGGGCCCTGGATACATACTCCTACACACAGTGGAATGAGGGGGATGGAACGGATGGATAACCAGCAAGGGTGGAGGCAAAAAAAAGGGAGATGGGGCTGAAGAGGTGCCCTAATAGCTAGCTCTCCACTAACCCTAAATCCGGTTCCCAATACAAGAGACAGGATCTGCCCGGATGAGCAATGTAACCACTAGTGTCCAACAGTATGGGTAAACAGTTGCCCCATGTGCTCGTGTTACAACAATATACTGAAGCTATACCAGTTGAAATTAATGGTCACTACACAATGTAAAGCACTATGCAGCTGCTGAAACAACAACTGGTGGCAAGGATCCATATACTGTAAATGGGTGGTCATTGCACAATGTACAGCTGCAATGACAGCAAATGGCAGCAAGAATATGTGATCAATCTTACAATAACCAGTAAGGGTAATATCTGTAGCCTAAGGCAAAACAGAGTGTGTCTGACAGCACTGTCTGAGAGCTCGCAGCAACAATCAGAGCTTGAATGGAGGAGAAATTGGCCCCCAAACCAGTAGGGGCCCTAGGCAGTCATTTAGTCCGCTTTTACTAACCATTGTTGGATGGTACATTTTTGTGCTGAGGAAATATGTCATATTAATTTTTTCTTGGTGAACAACTCACCTTTACAAGCATCTAAATTAGTACCTCGGGCACAGAACATGTTCTCTGTGAATCGAATGGGAGGCTGGATATCACACATAGGCTTTGGCTGTTTAAGGAAACAACAGACAAACAGATCATCAATTTATACAATTAAAAAAATACCAGTAAATAGCCATTCATGGTATCATGGGAGGAGTCTCCTCTGACTCAAGATAAATCGAGGGTCATTTGTCAACGTATCCCAGTTGCACAACTGGAGAAAAAAGTACTGCACCAGAAATACTGTATAAAAAGAAAATCCTATTGGTTTGCAATATTTGACTTTCAAAAATCTGGTGCAATATTTGCCATAGTTTTGTTGAATCTCCCTGAAGTCTCAAGCCCCTGCCTCATCTGGACTTGAAATGTTGCTAATCTTCTACCCCAAGTCTTTGATTAATGTTAGGAATGCCACTTTACCCATACACATTTATGAGAGTGACTTTTCTTTTTCTGTCCTGTAAGCTTCAGATATTTGCAATCTCCCTGTACTGCAGTCTTTCTTAACCTTTTATTATACATTTTAGCACTAGTCCATGGGACAATTATTACATATATTCAGTGTAGGTTCCTGCATTAAACGGCTATGCCTTGACGTGGCATGCAGGCTTATAAATGCTTTGGCCAAAGGGTTTAACAAAATTACCCTTTTTCATGAGATCATTATTTTATTTTAGCCTAATTGGTAGGAGCACAGGAATCGTTCTTTTTCTATATGTAGGACCTATCTTTTTACCAGCAGCAAACTTCTATAGGGAGGAGCGCGGTATTATGTACAGTTTCTCTCTAAAGCACGTCTGAGATCAGATGCATTGTAAGGAACCCCAACCCTCTCTAATACCGTGTCCGAGATCACATGCATTGTAAATTCTTCTCTATTCGGTACAATTTTCAAATGACCTGAAAATTGCAGGGAACCCTTTAGGATATCCACAGAACCTAAGCAAAACCCAAACACTCTACCGCATTGAGTGTTTCAGGGTTTTAATTAGGTTTCGGAGGTATCCTGCACACCGAATGGGACATTTGCTCACAGCTATCCCGTCACAATCAAGACTCCACCGGCGTGTAGCTGCAGGGGGACCCTCCACCGCCGGCCGCTTCTACAAGAAGGTAAGTTTTAGGGTAGGAGGTTAACTATAAAGGTTTTAGTGGTTAGTCTGGGGTGTTAAGGTTTTAGGGTAGGGGGTAGCATTAGTATTAGGGGTTAAGATTAGGGGGGTTTAGGGTACGGGCTATGGTTCAGGACCAGTGGCTGAGTGTCCAGAGGTGAGCAATGGCTAAACGCCAGTGATCATTTGGTCGCGGCAAAACGGCTGCGTCCAATGTGATTGACCGTCCTGCGCACACGTTTCACATTGTTTTGCTACTTTAGACAGACAATTTCCCCCATTGGAAAGCAGGCTTACCCATTTCCTGTATTCATGGACCCTATCCAGTATACAGTACAGTAAAGCTACATTGACCTTGCTTTTAAAGAAATGGAGCTACAATTAACCTGAGCAAGATTCACAGCATGATAAATAGGGACCAATATCTCCAACAACACCAATGAAATCTTACTGTTTGCCATTAAAATGTTCATTGTTGTTTAAAAACTCACTATTCAACATGTTTGGCAGGAAAGTGCTATATACATTGCAGATGGGATATTATCACCTACATCATTAAGACATTAAGGAAAAAAGAAATGTGTAGACATTCTTACCATGATGTTCACCTGAGCATGCAGCACATGTGAGCTTCGTGTTTTGTACCTCTGGTGAAAGCCCCACCCAGCCACATGCCCCAGGAGTGGCCTTTCCAACCCATGACTTCTCGTGATGGTCAAAAGATGCTCTATGGAAACAATATAGCTTTAGAATAGAGCTATGGACGGTATATCTTCTATTCTAGAATAGAAATATGCACAGAAAATAAAGAGCAGATGGGCGAGTGAAAGTAGGAGGGAAAAATAAATAGAAGGTTTCAGGAAGGAAACTCACTCATTTTTCAAACTGAATAAATACAGCCCTCCTCTATCAAAGGCAGGAGTGTCATGTAGAAAGTGAACGGTAAAGTACGGATAGAATGGAAGAAATAAGGTGAGGAAATAGATAGAGCATGAGTAAAAAAATAAGGAGCAAAAAAGAAAGGTCCAGATAACTCATATTAAGATTAATCATTAAAAAAAAGCAAATAAAGTGGATGTATTAAAAATAATGCAGTATAATTAAAAATATACGGAAGGTGTGACAACGTATAAAAATAAAATATATTTTATTCATACAATATAAAAACTAAAGGTGCAACCTTTCACTGGTGTTTTGGTTCTAAAAATGTTTTGTTTTTCACAACTCAATTTAAAAAAATAATAATTTTGGTCAAGATGTTATTTAAAGTTTAACCCTTTATTTAAAAAAAACACACACACCAAAAAAGCCCTTAAAATGTAAACAGGCCTTTGAATTTAACCTTAAAATGCACGTGTAAATTGCACAATCCCATGTAGAAAAAGATACTAACACAGATCTAAACCTCTACGATATAAAATAAAACAGTTTCAGTCAGAGGATTTATAGGGAACAATTCAACTCTTCTTGAAACCGGTTCCCTTTTTTACTTATTGTATAATAGCAAAGTTACAGGTGAATAATAACACTGTAGTGGAAAACACAAGGGCAAAAGAAGGTCGGAATGAAGCATGGGTGCAGAGAGATATAGACCAACCTTAGTACACGCAGGACTCACTCCAGCTGCCGGTTGGTGCTGAAACATCATCTGTGCATGGCAGACAAACTGGTCTGAAAGAAGAATAGCAATGTATCCCAATGAGACATTTATCAAAGTTTCCACGCTTCCAGCAAAAACAGTGTAAAAATTCTGAACCCGACTAGAAAATCCCATTGATTTCAATGAAAATTGGGGGGGGTTTCTTGATGAATATGGTATCTTTGTTTGCCCTACTTGTGTAGCCAGGACACTTTGCTAAATGGCCACCATGATCTAAATAAGGTAGAAAATAGCCTAATAGGGTTATACGAGATCACATAGTGTTTTTTCCACCATGAAAACACAAGAGGAGGTGTACGAATTCTGGGTTTCAGGTCTCTCTTTAATATTCAGTGATGCAGCTTCTACACATATAGGAAGGTGTCACTGATCCCCATTGATATTAATAGAGCTCACAGCCTTCCCTGACATGGGGAAGTGTGTACACATCATACCAAAGAGGAGACTAAAACTGCAACTGGTATATATTGAGTTTTCTCACTTCAAAGTAGACAACCTTATCATCTGGCCAATCCACCCCCCATAATATACAATTATGAGGTTGCTTTTCAAAATGTACTGGCTTTTAGAAAGAAACTAGCTGTACTGTATGTGGCATAACACACGCAGATCTAGCAGATCTTAAAGGTTATTAATTAAACATTACTCTTTGTTTTCACCCCTCCCTGTAATTCCTTGCTGTCTCTTGTCCCCTCTTCCCCACCTTAGGCTAAGGCCCCGGTAACTCCGCTGCAACGCGCGCCCGGGAGATTGGCGGCGCGGGCAGCCGATTCCCTGGTCTGCAGCTCACTGCAGGAAGAGAGACCGGGGGGGGCGGGGGGCGTGGCGGGGGAGTGACAGGGGCGTGGCCATGACGTCACCCGGCAGGTTCGCCCTCATTGGCTGAACCGCCGGGGGGCATGCCGTATCGCTTGTCGTGAGTCCTGCTCTCAATTCTCACCTCAGCGCTGCGGCCCCCCTCGCTACGGGCCCGGCGCCATTGAGGGGAGGGCTCTCGTCCGTGCAGTGCCCGCCACAGCGGACGCTGTAGTAGGCAGTGGGGTCAAGGCCTTAGGCTGCGTCCCCGCGAGCGCTGAGCGGGCGGCGCTTGGCGCGGTAACTTACATATATATATATAAATGTAAGGTCTCGCTCACGCTACGCGCGCGCATGCACGGGCACACACGCTTGCCGCTTATCAAAACAAAAAATACTTTACTTCCCTGTGCGCTCTGCTAGCCCGCAATACTGCCCCCCCTCCCCCCGCAAGCACGCGCGCAAATGCAGGACACCCGGCGCTCATGCTTTAAGCATGAGCGCGCTCAGCACCAGTGGGGACTCAGCCTTAGGCTGGGGCCATAGAGGGGTTGTCAGTGATGGACCGCGCTGACGTGGAGGCTCGCCTGCTGAAATCTGCACGATTTCATGCCCATGCAGGCGAGCCAACGGGCGCGATCGGAGGCGGGGGGAGACTGAGGGAGGCGGGGCAGTGACGTCGCTGGGCCAATCGCCGTGACGTTGACGCAGCTCCACGCTGATTGGATGTTTTCAGCTGACAGCGCTCTGAAAAACAGCTTGGCTGTCGTCTGAAAAATCCAGCACCTCAGCACGCCTGTGGACGCTCGCGTGAGCCCCCTCTCAAGGCATCCTCATTGAGGATGCAGGGGCTCAGCGCGGAGCGTCCGCACGGCTTAGCGTGGCATGTCCTTCTATGGACTCGGCCTTACTCTCACCTCCATCATGCCCTGCTCCTCTTTGCATTCTCTCCTCCCCTCTCTTTGCACTCCCTGCCTTACTGTGTCTGCACCTTTCTGTGCACACTACACTCCCTTCTCCCCATCTCATCTATCTCCTCCTCTCCTTACAGTCTCTCTGTGCACATTGCTCTCCATTCCTTCCTCCTTGTTGCTGTCTCTCTGTCTCCTCCTCTCCTTGCTGTCTCCTCTGCCATCCTTGCTGTCTCTCCTCCCCTCCTTGCTGGCTCTCTCTCTGACTCCTCCCCTCTTGCTATCTCGCATCCCCTCCTGTTGTCTCTCTCTGTGCCTCCTCTCCCCTCCCTGATTTCTCTCCTCCCCTCCTTGCTCCTCTCCTCGAGGAGGCATTCCGGTTGTAGCAACCTATTGCTGCTTAACAAACCTGTAACAGTTGAATCTTTGAACGGAAACATAGAGAGAGAGATCTCTTAGTTATCTCTCACCCTCTCTCACCCTCTCTCACTCTCTCCCTTCACAGATGGATGAGATATTAGTTAGTTACAGACCTCTATTTAGAAAACTTGGTTTGGAACCCAGTGCCTGCTCAATGGGATTTGTCCCTAAGTGGAAATTACTTTTTCTCGTCACTAGGAGTCCCTTCAATAGGCTTAGACTAGAATATGGCCCTTTATGCCATAGTGCCGAGAGCACAAAAACATTGTAAGATCTTAAGATTTCTGTGTCAGAGAATCATTATGATCATTATACCACCAGATATCAAATAGTATTACTAGCTTTAAAAGAGGATGTGAACTTTTTATGGAGAGAGAGTCCAGAATAGACACATCTAGGGGCAGAGAATGAGTGATGCTCTAGAGCAGGGGGGCGCAAACTTTTTTCCCTGCGCCCCCCTGACGGCTGTCCCCTCGCTCCCGCGCCCCCCCTAACCCCAACTTACCCGCGCTCCGGCGTAATGACGTCATGTTGCCATAGCAACGTGACGTCACATGACCTCGCAGCGTCATTTTGACGCCGCGTTGCCATGGCGCCGCAGGGAGGAAGCCGCCGGAGCCACGGTAAGTTAGGTTTACAGAGGCCCTGCAGCTCCCCCGGCACTTAATTTAAGTGCCTTCGGGAAGCGCGCGGGGCCTCTGTAAACCCCGCGCCCCCCGTCGGCAGTGTCGCGCCCCCCCTGGGGGTCGCGCCCCACAGTTTGCGCACTGCTGCTCTAGAGTGCAATCTTCCTGAAGCTTCCACCACTTGATGGACACTTTGGTCCGACCATGTACTGGCAATTCTTATGTTCTTCTGACTTTAAAAAGTAATGGAGAGGAATGTACCGTATGGGCTCTGAGTACTGGAGTGGCCTTGTTAAATGAAGTAAAGCAACGTCATAGTCCTTTGTAGTGAAATCCCAGTTGTTGTGCTGGATTATCCTGTCAACATCCATCCCTTGACTAAAATTAAAAGACGTTGTTGTGCCTTGAAAGAAGAACATTTTGTGAGTGACCCAGGCTAATGCACATGGACATTACTTGTTGGACACTCTCAGAGAGTTTACTCAACCCAAAAAGGACACAGGATCAGTATAAGGAGCATAATTAACTGATTGTAGTGACATAGGGAGTGGTGGGGGGACTGTGTTTTGTTTTTAACGAAAGGTGGACACCTACAGTATAGCTATTTTAAGTTAGTTGATATACATAGTAAACAAACTTTAGACGGGTCTGAGTTCCTCTAGCTAGTCTCCTATATGTGATAGAACATGCACCCTTCTACATCTCAACTTTCTTATACAGAATACTGCTTAAAAGCCTGCAATACATATATACTAACAATGTTGAATGACTTCAATGTATTCAACATGCTGCATAAAGATTGCAACACAATATTAATATAATCCTATCATATTTCTTACTTCAACAGTGGGGATCTTTAGTGACACATTTTGTCCAAAACATAAGCCTAGCCACCTCAGCAAGGCAATACCCCAAATTTGTAACTAAAGTGAATTACATTAAAGTTAGAGTACATTGATAAGCTATGTGGGACTGCACTTTTTTGAAGGCCAATTACAATTGTGTGAGCTAAACTACCCATTTATTGCCTATTTACATCGAATGAATGTTCCCTCATTCGCATGCAGCATGTTTTGCATTTTACATTACCAAGATAAACCTTTATATCCTGGGTTTGGATCAGCCACCCAGTCTCTGTGTCGAAGCAATGTGCAGCGCTCAGGATCCACCTTCTGCTAATCACAGATCCCCCACAGCATGTATCCTTCAAAGACAGACAGAAACAGTACAATCGCTTTGCGCTTCCTTCCAACACGAATGGGGGGTTTTCATTGAAGTGCGATAGCGGTGATTGGACACAGCACAGATACTCCAGGCTACTTCAATGCGAGTTTCTGTGCACCAACGGCACTATCGCACATTAATGAATAAAGGCCTAAGGAGACGCTTCAAAGGATCTCTGTGGTATAAAGCTGCTGAAACAATGGTGTAAACGAGATGTATCCAGTGATTGAAGTGACTTAAAGTTAGGCATAGTATCACTAATTCAAGAAATACTAAGCTCATTAAATATAGGTTAAAATATATGTGAATTTAATTTAAAAAATATTGACTTCATATTTATGCTTAAAAAAAATGAAAAGGTTGGGGGGTGTTTATTTTCTGGGGGGAAAAAAATCTTTAACGTGAAATTGTATCTGTAACTTTGTAATTAGAAAAGTAGTTGCACCCTGAGTTTGTAAATTAAAAAAAAAGCTGTGTGTGCTGTGCACGCGCATAGTAAGTGAAACTTCTTTGACTTTTGTCACAGAAATTGACTTATAACGCGCGTGCTCGGCACACATGTGTCAGTCAGTGACTATGTATGTGTGTCAGTCAGAGAGTATGTATGTGTGTTTGTTTGTGCGTGTGTGTCGGTCAGTGTGTGCATGTGTGTCGGTCAGTGTGTGCATGTGTGTCGGTCAGTGTGTGCATGTGTGTCGGTCAGTGTGTGCATGTGTGTCGGTCAGTGTGTGCATGTGTGTCGGTCAGTGTGTGCATGTGTGTCGGTCAGTGTGTGCATGTGTGTCGGTCAGTGTGTGCATGTGTGTCGGTCAGTGTGTGCATGTGTGTCAGTCAGTGTGTGCATGTGTGTCAGTCAGTGTGTGCATGTGTGTCAGTCAGTGTGTGCATGTGTGTCAGTCAGTCAGTGTTTGAATGAGTGTGTCAGTCAATGTGTGTGTGTGTGTGTGTCAGTCAATGTGTGTGTGTATGTGTGTGTGTCAGTCAATGTGTGTGTGTGTCAGTCAATGTGTGTTTGTGTGTGTCAGTGTATGTCTCTCTCTCTCTGTGTCGGTCAGTGAGTGTATGTGTGTCAGTCAGTGTGCGTGTGTATGTGTGTCAGTCAGTGTGCGTGTGTATGTGTGTCAGTCAGTGTGCGTGTGTATGTGTCAGTCAGTGTGCGTGTGTATGTGTCAGTCAGTGTGCGTGTGTACGTGTGTCAGTCAGTGTGCGTGTGTACGTGTGTCAGTCAGTGTGTGTGTGTGTGTGTCAGTCAGTATGTGTGTGTGTGTGTGTGTGTGTCAATGTGTGTGTGTGTATCAGTCAGTGTGTGTGTGTCAGTCAGTGTGTGTGTGTGTGTCAGTCAGTGTGTGTGTGTGTCAGTCAGTGTGTGTGTGTGTGTGTGTCAGTCAGTCAGTCAGTGTCTATGTGTGTGTGTGTGTGTCAGTCAGTGTGTGTATGTGTGTCAGTGTATCTGTGTCTCTCTTTCTGTGTCCTGCCCCCTCCCTCCTGACTCCCCCCACCCCAGGCAGAGCTGCGGACCCGCGGCGGCTCTGTCTGAGACTCTCCCCCCCCCCCCCCCCAAAACACAGGCAGAGCTGCGGACCCGCGGCGGCTCTGTCTGAGACTCTCCCCTCCCCCCCCCCAAAACACAGGCAGAGCTGCGGACCCGCATGTCACAGCGGGTGCGTGGGGGGAACGGTGGCCGTTAGGAGCGTGTCACAGCAGGCATGTGGGGGGGAGGGATGGGGGAGCCGTGACGTCACTTCCGTTTCACATTTGTCCCCCATCTCTCCCGTTTTACCCCATCAGAATAGGTGCCACTAAAGAAGTTTCACTTCAAAAGTATTGGTGCTCCGTATCCCCTAGTACAGGGGTCGGCATTATGCGGCTCTCCTCCATCTGCAGGTTGCCGCTCCCCAGCTGCTGCCTCTCTCCCTCACTGTGCTGCCGGTGGCTGCGGGAGGTGGGGAGGGGCCCGGCCTGCACTGGTCAGGTCTCTTTTTGCCGCCGTATATCTCGTCTCTTGTTGCGCCGTATATCTCCCCAGCTGCTGGCCCGCCTCCTGCGCTGTACCACGCCTGTCCGCTCTCATTCCAAAGCATGCAACAACTTCCGGTGCGCGCCAACGTCACAGAGAGGCCCTGCATGGAACAGTGCAGGAGACAGGCCAGCAGCTGGGGAGATACCTGGCGGCAACAAGAGGACCGACCAGTGCCGGCTGCCCCTCCCCCCTATACCCCCCCCCCCCCCCCCCGCAGCCACCTGCATACACCGGCAGCACAGTGAAGGAGAGAGGCAGGCCCAAAATTATTGTGTATATATATGTATTTGGGGGGGTTGGTGTGTGTGTTGGGGGGAGGGGGGGTAGTGTGTGTGTTTGAGGTGGTAGTGTGTGTGTGTGTGTGTGTGTGTTTTTGGGGGAGGGTGTGTGTGTGTGTGTGTGTGTGTGTGTGTGTGTGTGTGTGTGTGTGTGTGTGTGTGTGTGTGTGTGTGTATTTGGGGGAGTGTATGTATGTATGTATACTGTATGTATGGTGTATTTGTAAATGACACTGTTTTGCACAGAAAAACAATGAAAAAAAGGGACTTATTATTGTTAGATGCATTTTATAATATTTTGGACAAAGCATTTTTTTATAAAATGGCTCTTCTTCTTTGAAAGGCTGCAGACCCCTGACCTAGTACAATCTAGAGAGAGGCCCTGCATGGAACAGTGCAGGAGACAGGCCAGCAGCTGGGGAGATACCCGGCGGCAACAAGAGGCACGACCAGTGCCGGCTGCCCCCCCGCAGCTACCGGCAGCACAGTGAAGGAGAGAGGCAGGCCCAAAATTATTGTGTATATATATGTATTTAGGGGGGGTTGGTGTGTGTTTGGGGGGGTAGTGTATGTGTGTATTTGGAGGGGGGGCAGTGTGTGTGTGTGTGTTTTGGGGGGAGGTAGTGTGTGTGTGTGTGTGTTTGTGTTTAGGGGGGGTAGTGTGTGTGTGTGTATTTGGGGGGGGGATGTATGTATGTACTGTATGTATGGTGTATTTGTAAATGACACTGTTTTGCACAGAAAAACAATGGAAAAAAGGGACTTATTATTGTTAGATGCATTTTATAATATTTTGGACAAAGCATTTTCTTTATAAAATGGCTCTTCTTCCTTGAAAGGCTGCAGACCCCTGACCTAGTACAATCATGCTCTAACCACTGACTTAGAGAAGCAACGTCTCAGCATATTAAATAGTGGTCTGTGTGTAGCGGTGCCTTTGTATGTGTCAGTGTCTGTGCGTATCAGCATGTTAATGTGTTGAGTTGGGAGATCAGTGAAATACCCCTTATCAGAGCGAAGTGATTCACTGCCTAAAAGCCTTAGTTAGGAGGAGCAATAGAGACACCTAGTGGAATATGTATGAACTGCGAATGATTATTGTCTATTTAGTGTATAGTTTGCATTGATACATTTACAGTACATCTGGGCTGCTGGCTAATTTGCATGAACTGAGGGCAAAATTCTCACACGTCTTGTTATCAGGTTAAACATATACTGTACTGTAGCTGCCAACGGGTCCTGCAATGCATTGCAATACGTTACTGGCCTTTCTGCCAGCGAAAGAGTTAATATGTGCATGAACAGCACAACCCACTAGAATAGGCTTTCTCTTTTCGCAGGTTTTCACTGCTGCTATTTAGTATGCACTTTTAGCCATCGTTCTTTTTAATACATCATTTAATGTCTAATTAAAAAAAAGATATCTGACAAAGTTGGGAGTACATTGTTTTATTAATGTTATAATTATAGGGTTAGTTCTAGGGATTGTTCATATTAAAGGACATTCTTACATGTTAATTTAGGAGAATGGCTCTTTAATTATATTTTCCTTCTATAGAGCTGCAATGTGCAGTGTAGAATCCAGTTCTTGGTGCCTGAGATACAGGGCAATAATGTCACTTTAGCCAAGGTCATAAAGAACAGATGCTTGGATTCAAACAAGGCCCACCCACTTCAAAGGCAGGGACATTACCATTAGGCCATTCCTTTCTGATATTAATACAAAAATGACATATAATAACAATATGCCCATATGCCGTCAGCAGTACTATTTAAACTGGACTATTATTTATTAGGCTGAATACTTCATTTGCACTCTAGCTGCTATCTAGCATATTTTAGCATACATTAGACTACATTATAGAGAATAATACAGTAACATTGATGCAAGAAAAATAATGCAGGGAAAACTCCCATTTGCAATGCCACATTTGACATAGTGAACGAAGCGCAACAGGGCGATTGCTCACACTGAAACAGTTAGTGTTTCGTGAATTTGGTGCTTCGTGTTAATATTATAATGTAGGCGAAAAAAGGAAAGTAGCACTCAGCAATGTATTAATATCAAGGCAAAAACAAAACAAAGTCCTACATCCCCACAAAAATATCCCCAGGCAAAAATAAAAATAGAAGATCAAGAGAAAATATCTGAACAAAGTCAAATACGAATAAGTCAAACTCGTGCACCAACAACCATCCTTTTCCAAAAAAAAAAAAGAACACAACCATAAAATGCACAAATAAAAAATACGTACAGTTAAGGGGTTCAATTAAACTGGAATAAATGTGTTATTTGAACTGCTACACTACATATATTTTTTATTTTGAATCTTATGTTTATGGTTTTATGGGTATGCTCCCCCTTTTTTGGAAGAGGGGTTTTCATGAAGAACTGACTGGACAATAGAGATGGACCAAATTGTTGCCAGAATTTGAATTTACCGCGGATTGACCAGTGTCTTTCGTCCGCGAAATTCCACGGATTAGTTTAATAAAAAAAGGCAGATGTAAAAAAAAGGCAAAAAGAACAAAACCTATTACCGAAAATCTGTCCGACGGATTCAGGGTCCGAACCTGCAAACTGAATTTAAATCCGCAAACGGAATCAGAACCCGCAAGCTGCTTTGTTTTGGGAGAGGGGTAAATAGAGGGTATATAGAAGGTGCAGCCTCTAGTTTAGGTCGTTGTGTTGTGTCCGCGGATCAGATTTAAGTTTAATCTGTCGACGCTATCATCAAAATCCGTGAATCCAGGCCTGATTTTGAAGAATCCGCGCGGCCTACAGATGATGTGCGGATCAGATTTGGTCTGAAAAGCTTGCGGATCGGACTCAGACAAGTCCACCCATGTTACCAAACAGCAACAGATGGTGGGTTAGGAATGATCACCGGATGGAATCTCCTCTCGTGTCTCCCGTGAGTTTGGTAACATGTCCATATACATGTCCTGCTAGTAATTTTTAATCTGATGTACGTGCAATACTCACCTGTTTTACCACAATATAATTGTATATACTACACTATGAGGTTTTTTGCGCTGTTTCTTTTGTCGTTTTTTCTTTAGTCTTGGTCTGTGGAGCCATTCCACGAACTCAGCAGCACAACCTCACAATTAAAGTAACAGGTTTTTTTATATATATTTTATATATATTTTTCTATCACTTAATATTCACCATTAAGCACCATATTCACGATTATTAGAGCACAGTTCACTATCTGTTTCTATCACTTATATTTATCTGTTTGCCAACAAATTATGGTGCCATCTTTAGCCAAACACAAGACAGATCAAAACTAACAATTTAAGTGGGGCTTTGTGGACTGGAAAATAATATTTTCTCCAAAAATATTGGATACATATGGTACAGACACACAAGGTAAAACCCTCCATTTGTGTACCATAGAAAAGTTAAAAAAAAAAAAAAAATTCAACATATTACTCATGCTTTAAAATATATATATAGTGTCCAGCAGCTAGATATAACCTACTGTATAGACTGTCCTTGGTTCTCTTTCATCACAGGACTCACTGCCTACGTCAGAGGTTCTCAACTCCAGTCCTCAATACCACAACAGGTTAGGTTTTAAGGATATCCCAGCATCAGCACAAGTGGCTTCATCGCTGGCTCAGTCTTTGAGTGATCTTTGGGGGGGTCTTGAGGACTGAGCTAGGAATCCTTAGCCTGCAGTATGTCGCTGGAGTTGCTTTTGTCTGTGGGATTGTAAAGCAATGTGGGGAGGGCAGGGGGCAGTGGCAGGCATGTGTGGCATGAGAGGGTTATATGGCAATAAGAATTAGCAGTGGGAGATATTGGGAGTGGCTGTGGTCAAACATTTGACGGGATTATGACCGAAGGGGACAGTGAAAGACATGGGAGGGGAGGCAGCAGGTAGCATGGGGAGTGGTGGGCAGTGAGACAGAAATGGGAGGTGGGTCAGCGATGGAGACATCGATAGAGACATCGATAGAGACATCTAATGGTGGGCGCCAGGGAGAAATACATCGGCGGGGACGGGGAGGGTCAGTGAGAGACATGGGACTGAGAGAGGAAATACCTTGCTCTTTCTCTCTCTTTCCCAGTGCAGACGTAGCAGGGGATACTTTATGTAGCAACTAGTCAAATCTTCTCCGGGCCTCCTTGGATCAGCTGCTTATTGCTGGTGCACTGATTAATACAGTCTTGCTCCTCTCCTGTGCCTCAGAACTAGTCTGTAGCAGAGGAGATGAGCGCTACAATATTAAACAGCCCTGTGGCAGGAAGCATCTAATTGAAAGGTGCATAAAGAAGCTCTGATGAGAGGTTACTATGTCTCTCGCTGCTTTTGCACCAGGGACAGTCAGGCAGGTCAGCTGTTTGTGAGTCACTTGGAGCCTCTCTACGGTTCAGATGTGGCCCTGCGGGCAGCCAATTCATGAGCCTGGTTGCATGGTTACACTGCAACCTCACTATCACTCTCCTCAATTCAACACCTTCCCAGAAGGGAATTTATGCCATTTAATTAAATTGGCTCTCCAGTTTAATTGTGTTCCCAAAATATTATGCAGTTTATCTTCAGTGTATTTATGTGTAGCGCTGTTTGCATGCAGTTTCACTATTTAGAAGTTAATATTATGCATTTAGCATTGCATCTGTTGTTAAATTACGGAAAAATCAGTTCTGTGTAGAGCATCTGCAGTATAATTATGCATGAATCAGTATTATGCAGTGTACATACAATGCATAATAATTAATGTAAACTCCACGCCATGCTGTATTATTAGTATGAATATGTGTGATTACACATTAAATAGAGTTTTCTAAACCTAGTTAGGATGGCAGTGTAAAAAAAAAAATCCAGATATTGGGAAGTGATCAAATACCGTATTTCCTCGATTTTAAGGCGCCATCTATTGGAAGACGCACCATTGATTTAATAAAAAAAAATGTGGGGAAAAAGAAACACTACATTAGTTCCTGACATGCCCAGCTCCCGTGATAGCAGCTCAACCATATCTTCTGTAACCTCTCTATGTCTCCGCCGTCAGCTCCAGCACCTTGTGCTATGTCTCCCTGTTATGGATCTTGACCTTGTCCCGGCTGTTCGGCATCACAATGTTGGTCCCTCCGCACCTTGTACTCGTCGCTCTGCTTATCCAGCGACTTCTTCCTCTTTCTTCTTCCCACTACCACCTCCTCCCTCTGATGGGTGAGGGGTGCCGGGCGGGCTGGATGATGACGAGGTGGTGGACAAGTTCCCCTTGCTGCCCATCGTCTGGTAACCCAGGTAACAGCGCATGGCGGCTGCTTGCATCCCTCCACCGTCCTCCTTCCTTTCCACCCTCCCTTGTAAACCTCCAGGAACTCGAACACCGGCTCCACCTTGGTCTCTACCTTGCGGCCTCGTTTTTTTCAATGACATCGATTCTAAGACGCATCCCGATTTCAGAAATGTTAAAATGTGAAAAAAAAGTGCTTCTTAAGAATCGAGGCAATATGGTAGTTGGATTTCCAAATATATGACGATTTCAGTTATAATGTACAACTCACAACGCTGTCAGGACACTGACATTTTGTTAGACATGGAATACATTTCTACCTTCGCAGACACACTGAATTTACCGTTTTTTAATGATGAAATCTAACCTGTGAATTCCCCCCCTCACTCCCCCTAAATCATAGAAAGGGTGGAATGTATAAAAAATCTTCCTGGTAAGAAATTGGTGCAACAGCTACACATGGAAACTGAAAACGATTTATCACGGACACAAATCACATTGCTTTGCAAGATAAGATTGTTTTTTCTTTGGCAAATCTTTTTAATTTTTTTTTTGCATCACTGTTGTGCCAGTTTTGAACAAGGGAATTTTTTATACAGTTCTACTTTGACTCATCTGGTAGCAAGCTGCGGCCCCAATAAAATTATGTTGTGCGGCTCAGAGGAAGATGCAATCACTGCTGTCACATGTGCAGAGACTACTCCTGACTGAGCTTTTCCACAAAAGTAGGACCACAACATACCTTGGGCCTGAGGAAAATGTATTAAACTACATCTGTACGTTACCACTGTGTCTGCAAGTGGGACTGAAACAGGCGTAGGTGCAGGTAGACTCCAAACATAAGCAAATTAGAAAAAAAAACTAAGATAATGACTGTATTTCGTAAAGTAATACTTTTGTTTTTTTAAATCACTCAAAAACCGTCAAATAAAATGTAACCCTATCTGGAAGAGGAGCTAAAGACAGGGCCCAGAGAGTGCCTCGGATTGCCATACATGTGCTAATATGGCATGCAACAGTGTGAGCCACAGAATGTAGCTGTCTTGAAAGCTCTGGGGGTGAGCGTTGGATAGAGAGAGATTAGAAAAGGGTTATACACAGGAAGAGACTGAAAAGAAAAATGTGTAGACTGAAAGCAGTTGGTGAAGAAAGAGAGAAGGAGCTGCTGAGGCACTGTTTTTGAAGAGCAGGTTTGACCTTGTATCAAGCCCAAAAGGTCAACAGGGAAGTGTTTTTAAAGAAGTCTCGCCATATTAAAATCTGGGGCCAGCACCGGTAACTAGAGAGTAAAACCGCCAGAGCAAAGGTGCATTAGTCTCCAGACAAGAACAGCTACTAAAATGTTACCTAGCCCCAAAACTGAGAGCAACACAATGCATCTCGTACAAGTTGGAAAAAAGCTTGCATAAGAGTGAAGCAAGTTAATATGACGCATATTGTAGGTAGAATTGTATTATACAATTCAGTACAACCTTTAACTGAAACCTCACCAGGAGTACAAATGTCACTGTTCAGGGTTATCCTAAAGTACAAAGAAAATAGAGCATGCGGAAGTACATTTGCCAGTTAATGCAAGAAACATCTTAACTGACATTATTAGTTCATGGTTGCCAACCTCAGAAGAATAGGGAAGAGATTTATAAGCACAGTATGGTTGTTAATGTTTATCATTTAATTTGTACTTGTTATTTATTGTAACATTAATATTTATGTATTGAAGTTAACCTTTCAATCCCATGACCTTTTTTCATTAAAGTACATTTTCTTTTGTTAAAATAAACCTGAGTGACTAATGTCTAGTTTTATTGTCTTGCCATACACATTGGGTGGATAGTGTTGCTAGAGAGGCACAATACACTTAAAGGGGTTATACCTTGCCCTGGGTAGGGGTACCAAGCTATTAGACAAACTTTTGGGAGTAGACAAAACCTGGCATATTACACCATCTCTGGCCAGAACTAATTATCCAGGGCACATAACTGTAACTGTAGGCCAAGGACCTACACCCAACTGAGCACTTACAACTCACAAGATTTACCAGGTGTGAGTTGCAAAAATAAAAGGCAGGAATTCTTAGCTGAGAAGACATTTTTTACGTTGATCAATTTTACCCAGTGTATCTGGAATATAAAATGGTTTCAGTAAACATTTACACAGACCTTGTGTACTCTGCCTCCCAAATACTTTGTAAAGATCTTGGTAGTAGGGCAGATAAAATGCATAGCGACGGTGCTGCTCTTCTTTCATCTGCCGTGGCACCAGGCGTTCTATGCCTGTCTTCATTATATCCCCAATGCCAATGGCAAGGACATCTGAAAACAGAGGCAGACTCAACTGGATATATTCATTGGAAGGCCCTTGAACAGGGCCAACTTCCCATATACAGTATAACGAGCTTAACTGTGCAGGAGAAAGAATGATTTAGCGGCAGCTATAGTGTCTGTAAATCCAGTTCAAGATCAGCCCTAGCTTCCTTGATTATGGGGAAGTAACTTTTCCTACAGTGGGCAAGCCGCATCCCCTTGTCTCTGTTAACTATGTCTGTGTACATATGTAGAAATAATTAGTGCTAGATATTTTGGGGCTATTAATTGGGCCCATCGATAGTGCAAATGTGTCCCTGTTTGCAAATGTTTCACAAACTTGTGGATACTATTAAGTTAATGTACAACAACCAAAAGTGTCAGGTTATTCTCCAACTTTCCCAAATGTCGTACTAATTTTGACAACGTTTTCATACAATCATGTAAACTTATTCAGTACTGAAAAAGTCACTGCTCTAAGATTTTCGCACAGGATAACCACAGCATTATACAATATGGGATTAGAATTCCCTGAAGTATAAGTCACTATTTCAAAGGTTCCTGGAGTGTCCACATAGTGTATATGATGAAGATACTGCAACATTACCTAATTCAGAACCAGATTTAGTAAGGTGATCAGCAATATCTTGGATGCCAGCTGCAGGGCTCTTAACCTTGTTCATTCCTGAAAGGCAAAAGCATACAACTGGGTACTAACAGATATCATACACCACTGCATAGGTCTTGCATCCTGCAATACCGAGTGAAGACCATATACTTTTTGTCTCAGCTAAAACAGCTCAGAGGCCTGCACTTGACTACCAGCTCCATGGCAGAACTGTGAATATATACTGGGAGTGCCAGATCTACTTGTGCTGCTACCCAACCTGAGAAGTGTTACCCGGCATTGACTGTTCCCCATCAGTATGGTGTCCAAATCCAATCATGTGGAAGCAGACTGATGAACCCTGTGTTCATTATTACAACCCTATTGTTAGTACATTGCTCTTATTCTGCCAATCTGATATATTATCTACTAACTATACAAAGCCACATCTTTTTAGAGCTGCCACCAATCTCACTCTGTAAATAGAATGCACAAAAGCAAATAAGATCATACCTGTTAGTAGTCTGTCTTTGTTTTTTCCCTGTAAGTGAGTTGTAAGGTTAAGTTCTTATGTCTGTTATATTGCTATTTAATTGTAACCTCAATCTTTTATACTCTACTAGTGATCCCCATATTTGGTACTCACTGCTTATGATAACAATGATGGTATATTTTGTGTTTTCCAATGTAGGCTCAATAAGGATAGTCTGCAAAACGTCTTTCAATGCCGCTGCTATGTTGCCTGGTGATTTCTGACCCATGAATTCTTTTGCCACAATTCAGAGCACAAGTGGGAGAGAAGACATTCATTTGAATTAATTGTTTTTAAACATTGAACCATTAAATCAAATATTAAATCAAACATGTTTTTTTGGGGGGGGGGAGGGGGGAAACCACATCTATAGGCAGAATGAACATTTACTGATCGGCATAAACAGTTAGTAGCTCCATATAATTCCGGTTCTATTATGAGGGATTTGGGTTAAGTGCTGCAAATGTGTGGGCCTTAGGATTAGATCTGAAAATGGAAGCTGGCTTCTGGTGGATGACCTTCCATACTATTGCTGCACAATGGATTATATAGTATGAGGAAATTAACCCTATTATATTGCAAAGAGACCATTAGGGTGTAGTAGACCATAAACCATAAACCCATTCTGGCCTCTTATTCAGCTACTATGAGATACTGTATTAGTGAAACACATGTTGAATATGTTTTTCTACATGTAAGCCCCCCTACCCCCCCATGTTGGGCAATTAGAAGTAATGCATGAGGTTAATAAGAGATGAGATGCTAGCCATGCACAGTAGTGACACAGAAGTGCTGGGTCATACGGGTTTATATAAGACAGATAAACTTCAGGGAAGTCAGGTTCCAGAAGCGCCAGAATTCAACACGGAAGGAGAGGTGTGTAGCGCACTTTCCCCCACCCTATGGTAGACATGGGGGCTACTTTGTGTGTGGTGCTTTACCTGTGGCTCACAGGAGGCCTGAACCTCCACTGCTGGGAGCCGGGGTGTACCTGATCCATGTGGTGACAGCGCCTCCACCTGTGCGGGATCTTAACTATGTTGGATAACCCAATCACAGGACCCAATGCAATAATACACACACTGATAAAGAAACAATTTCCTGCATGCATATGAAAAGGGAATAACAATACAACATCCACACCAATTAGGCTATGCACAGTCGTAACCACACAGTATTGTATTGTATTGTATGTCTTTATTTATATAGCGCCATTAATGTACATAGCGCTTCACAGTGGTAATACATGTGGTAATCAAATAAATAACAGATAATATAAATAACAGATCATGGGAATAAGTGCATTAGACATAAACGTAACATTAAGGAAGAGGAGTCCCTGCCCCGAGGAGCTTACAGTCTAATTGGTAGGTAGGGAGAACGTACAGAGACAGTAGGCGGGAGTTCTGGTAAGTGCATCTGCAGGGGGCCAAGCTTTATGTATCATGTGTTCAGAATGTTCACAGTGCTATTCATATGCTTCTTTCAGCGTGTGTGTCTTAAAGGTGGATAGAGAGGGTGCTAGTCGGGTACTGAGGGGAAGGGCATTCCAGAGGTGTGGGGCAGTCAGTGAAAAAGGTTTAAGGCGGGAGAGGGCTTTAGATACAAAGGGGGTAGAAAGAAGACATCCTTGAGCAGAACGCAAGAGTCTGGATGGTGCATAACGAGAAATTAGGGCTGAGATGTAAGGAGGGGCAGAAGAGTGTAAAGCTTTAAAAGTGAGTAGAAGAATGGAGTGTGAGATGCGGGATTTGATCGGAAGCCAGGAGAGGGATTTCATGAGGGGAGATGCTGAGACAGATCTAGGAAAGAGTAGAGTGATTCTGGCAGCAGCATTTAGGATAGATTGTAGGGGAGACAGGTGAGAGGCAGGAAGGCCGGACAGCAGGAGGTTACAGTAATCAAGACGGGAGAGAATGAGGGCCTGAGTCAGAGTTTTAGCAGTCGAGCAACAGAGGAAAGGGCGTATCTTTGTTATATTATGGAGGAAAAAGCAACAAGTTTTAGAAATGTTTTGAATGTGAGGGGCGAATGTGAGAGAGTAGTCGAGTGTGACCCCTGGGCAGCGTGCTTGGGCTACTGGGTGAATGATCGTAGTTCCAACAGTAATGTGGAAGGAGGTAGTAGGGCCAGGTTTGGGAGGAAGTGTGAGGAGCTCTGTTTTAGCCATGTTGAGTTTAAGGTGGCGGAGGGCCATCCAGGATGATATAGCAGAGAGACATTCAGAAACTTTGGTTTGTACAGCAGGTGTAAGGTCGGGTGTTGAAAAGTATATTTGTGTGTCGTCAGCATAGAGGTGATATTTAAACCCAAAAGATGTTATTAGGTCACCTAGAGAGAGTGTGTACAGAGAAAAGAGAAGAGGTCCCAGGACAGAGCCCTGGGGTATCCCCACAGAGAGATCAATAGAGGAGGAGGAGGTGTTAGCAGAAGAGACACTGAAAGTACAATGGGAGAGGTAGGATGAGATCCAGGATTTCAGACACAGTGTTCACACCCTGATTGGATATTCCCCAAAGTACTAAGGTGCTCCTGGGCACCCAACCACCCTGGTGTTCACAAGAGTCAACCCACCCAATGTGTACGACAGAGCTGCCCACAACTAAAGTGTGATCTGTTGGTGCACTTGAAGATACCTGCCGGGTGCTCCAGCACCCAGTAGCGCCGACTGAAGACAAGGGGCCGTCCTGTCCCATGCCGTCGGTGTAAGTGATGAGTACGCCTCCACGTGGGGTGGTGTCCAGCCGGAGGGTCGAACTGTAATAGTCTCTGTGTATGGTTATTTGGTCCCAGACAACCAGATGCCTGGTCACCGCCGCGTCCTGGCTGTGTCCCTCACGCTTGTAGTATAGGGCAGTGTCTCTCTCTACTGGGATTTTCCCTGCAGCAGCCACAAGCTCAAAGGGGGAGCCGGGGCCTAGCTGGGGCCTAAGGAGATCTCTGGCCTAGTGCATGGGGTCACAGACTCCCTACACACACACCCTACCCTCTCCTTGTCCCAGCTCCGACTGGCGTGCTCCTCAGCACGCCAAACGTAACAACTAAGTTGCAGGGGAATCCTGGTGCCCTATTTGCTGCTGTGGGTCATGTGATGTTGTAGCTCAATGGCCTTCTGGGGGCGGTAGTCCCTGGGAAGCCCTCTCTCAAATAGCCGCCGCTTGTGCTGTTGTACTGCAAATGCGCAAGTCTGTATTGGCCGCCGGACTATGGGAGACACTGTGCATGCGCGAGAGATAACTGCGCATGCGCGGACCACTCTAACATGGCGGCGCCTTGCAACGGAAGCCGCCGCAGGCCCGTGGGGCAACCCAGTCGCCTCTCCCTAACCACCTGCTGGCTCCTGCACCTGCTTAGCGCACCCTGCACCTCCACAGCCATATCGGGAGGAATGTAACCACGGGAAACCTACAGGTGGGATCTTGGGGAGTAGGAGGTAGGAAATGTGCTTCCCCAAGAATAGCACAGGTCAGGCCCCTTTATTACAGTATGTTTCAGTCAGGGACAGTACCCAACATAGTCAGAATCCCTTAGTTTGGGATATGTCTGCATCCCCTCCTGTGGGACTCTCTCTTATGGGCCAGAGGGCAAGGAATAGAAAGCCCTAGGATGTCAGAGGATCTGCCTGCAACCATATCCCCATGTTTCTGTAGTAAATACCCTTTGTGGAAGTGACAGTTTCCCAGTAAGTAAGAATAGTGACAAGTAGATGTCTATAAGTGGTCAGGATCAGATATGCAGTTACAGGGAATGTTAACTGGAGCCATTCCTATACAAGGAGAGGGAATTTTAACAGAAGCCATTCATATACAAGGAGAGGGAATGTAA
The DNA here is from genome assembly GCF_040206685.1 of Ascaphus truei. Lineage (NCBI taxonomy): Eukaryota > Metazoa > Chordata > Amphibia > Anura > Ascaphidae > Ascaphus > Ascaphus truei. The sequence continues at coordinate 194,539,298 of NC_134485.1, read as the reverse complement.
ACAGGGCTCTGTCCTGGGACCCCTTCTCTTTTTTCTTTACACACTCTCTCTAGGTGACCTAATCACATATTTTGGGTTTAAATATCACCTCTATGCTGACAACACACAAATTTACCTTTCAACCCCTGACCTTACACCTGCTATACAGACCAAAGTTTCTGAATGCCTCTCTGGAATATCATCCTAGATGGCCCTCTGCCGCCTTAAACTTAACATGGCAAAAACAGAGCTCCTTATACTTCCTCCCAAACCTGGCCCTACTACCTACTTCCACATTACTGTTGGAAATACGATCATTCACCCAGTAGCCCAAGCATGCTGCCTAGGGGTCACACTCGATTCCTCTCTCATTCTCCTCCCACATTCAAAACGTTTCTAAAACTTGTCGCTTTTTCCTCTGCAATATCCCAAAGGTACGCCCTTTCCTCTGTTACTCTGCTAAAACTTTGACTCAGGCCCTCATTCTCTCCCGTCTTGACTACTGCAACCTCCTGCTGTCTGGCCTTCCTGCCTCTCACCTGTCTCCCCTACAATCTACAATCTATCCTAAACGCTGCTGCCAGAATCACTCAACTCTTTCCTAAATCTGTCTCAGTGTCTCCTCTCCTGAAATCCCTCTCCTGGCTTCCGATCAAATCCCGCATCTCACACTCAATTCTCCTCCTCACTTTTAAAGCTTTACACTCTTCTGCCCCTCCTTACATCTCAGCCCTAATTTCTCCCTATGCACCATCCTGACTCTTGCATTCTTCTCAAGGTTGTCTTCTTTCTACCCCCTTTGTATCTAAAGCTCTCTCCCGCCTTAAACCTTTCTTACTTTCTGCCCCGCACCTCTGGAATGCCCTTCCCCTCAATACCTGACTAGCACCTTCTCTATCCACCTTAAAGACCCACCTTAAGACACATTTGCTTAAAGAAGCATATGAATAGCACTGGATAATCCTGGACACATGATACATAAAGCTTGGACCCTGCAGACGCACTTACTAGAATTCCCTCCTACTGTCTCTATATGTTCCCTACCTACCAATTAGATTGTAAGCGCCTCAGAGTAGGGACTCCTCTTCCTTAATGTTACTTTTATGTCTGAAGCACTTATTCCCACCTGTTATTTATATTATTTGTTATTTATATGATTACAGCATGTATTACTACTGTGAAGTGCTATGTACATTTATGGCGCTATATAAATAAAGACATACAATACAATACAACAGGAGTCATTCCTAAACTGTAAGGAATCGGGGAAGATGTCCTCTGCGACGTGTTCCCTCCTTACCTGTCGTCTCTCCAGCACACCAAGTTATTCCTCTCCCGTCTACGTGAGATTCATCTCTATGCCAAGATGGAGAAATCTATTTTCCGCCAAACGTCCACTTAGTTCTTGGGATATATTATCTCTGACAAGGGCTTCTCCATGGATCCTGATAAACCCAAGGCAGTTGTAGATTGGCCTCAAGCCACTTCTCTCAAGGCGATTCAGTGGTTTCTTGGCTTCGCCAATTATTATCGTAAATGTATACGTAATTTCTCCGCCACAGTGGCGCGCATCTTCGCCCTGACGAAGAAAGATGCGGACACTTCTTCTTGGTCTCCTGCAGCATGCCAGGCCTTTGAAACTCTTAAAAAGGCGTTCGTCTCTGCTCCCATTTTACACCATCCGGACCCTAAACTTCCTTTCACTTTGGAAGTAGACGCCTCAGATACTGGAGCAGTAGCCGTACTCTCAAGGAGACAGTCCCCCCAGGATAAACTACATCCCTGTGGGTTTTTCTCAAAAAAATTCTCCTCCACAGAACAAAACTACGATATTGGCAACAGGGAACTCTTGGCCATCAAACTTGCTCTACAAGAGTGGAGACACCTCCTGGAGGGTACTGAAAATCCAATTTCGATTTTAAACGGCCCATAAAAATCTGTTATATATCGAGGGTGCCCGTTGACTCGGTTCCCGTCAGGCACACTGGGCATTGTTCTTTTCCAGATTCAACTATATCATTTCCTACATTCCTGGTACTAAGAATCTAAAGGCTGACGCCCTATCCCATCAATTCGTGAGTGAAGACAGATCTGAAGACATTCCTGAGACCATTTTCCTGCCAAATATGTAATTTCTGTGAACTTTTTTGATGTACTAGACAAGATCCTGGAGACGCAGACGCTCATCCCCGAGCGTATGGAAGTGCCGGAGGGTTGTTTGTATGTTGCACCTCAGTTTCAGCAGAAAATCCTTGAGTGGGGTCATTCCTCTAAGTCGGCCAGTCACCTGGGTACTAAAAGAACTTCCGATCTGATCAGATGCACCTTTTGGTGGCCTAATATGTTTAAGGATATCAAAGAATTCATCAATTCATGTTCCACCTGTGCTCGAAATAAGTCCGCCCGCAATAAGCCACCTGTTCTGCTCCATCCTCTCTCCATTCCGGACCGACCGTGGACCCACCTCTCAATGGACTTTATTGTTGAGCTTCCTGTTTCTTGTGGGATGAATACGATTCTCGTTATTGTTGATAGGTTTTCCAAACAGGCCCATTTCATTCCTCTCAAGGGTCTTCCTAATTCTGCCACCCTAGCAGATATTTATATTAAAGAAATATTTCGTATTCATGGAGTCCCACTCTCTATAGTGTTCGATCGGGGGTAACAGTTTATCTCAAAATGTTAGCGTGCCTTCGCCCAAAGGTTGGAGATCACTCTTCTTTTTTCTTCTGGGTATCATTCTCAAACCAATGGTCAAACCGAGAGAATGAATCAGTCATTAGAGCAATATCTGCGATGCTTTATTTCCGATGCACAGGACAACTGGGTGGAGCTACTTCCATGGGCAGAATTCGCCCATAATTCACTCAGAAATGAATCCAAAATTTGTCCCTGAAGAAGCTCCTTTGCTGGAGGGAAACGCGCGTTGGACGCGCAATGTTGTCAGTCTCCTACTTGGAGCTGTTTTAATGTAGTGTCTGTAGTCTCCTGGTTCTAACTTTGCAGACCCTAGCAGATAGTCGTTTATTTATTTATTTCCACAGTTTGTGTGCCTGCTTTCCTTGCACTCTATGTGAGGTGCTTTCACAGTTATCTCTGTGTTATTCACCCCAGCACTGCTGTGTCTGGTGGATGTATGTTGCAGTGTCTGTATCATCATTACACTGTATGTGTTAGCTTTACTACCCAGGCACCTGCACTTTAACACACCAAAGCCCTTATTGCAGTGTGCAGTGCTGGTCTATCTAGCAAGGAAGCTCTACCTGTGAACAACTATATATTCTCACTACTGGGTCTCATCGTTGCTCCAGAGGGGGTAACACCCTGACTCTTAGCATCCCCTGCCTTTTGTATCCCACTAATACTAAGTGGACATCTGGGACAGCACGACTCAATAATCAAAGACATGGATGCCAGATATTTCTGATTTAATATATTTTTAATCCACATTACACATTACTTTGGTAATATATGTTTTAAGGTATTTATTAAAAGTTAATTTTTACATTAGTTTGGTGTGCATATAAGTGAATTCTTTTAGGGTGCACATCCATTTTGTGTTTCCCTTCCCCTTTTCTGATTCACGCAAGAATCCCCATTTTTCATTAATTACGGATTCCATCCAGCTCGCCTTCCTATCTCTTCCCATCCTTCTGGGGTTCCAGCAGCAGATTCCAGAGTAAGCTCGCTCCAAAATTCTTGGAAGAAAATTCAAAAGACTCTACAGGAGGCAGTACTCAGACAAAAGACACAGGCGGATCGCCATCGCCATGAGGCACTCAAGTTTAGGCCAGGAGACAAAGTGTGGCTTTCATCTAAGAATATAAGACTGAAGACACCTACACTGAAACTGGCCCCAAGATTCCTGGGCCCTTTCACTGTTCTCAAACAGGTCAATCCTGTGGCATACCGCTTGCAACTGCCTCAATCTATGAGAATCCCGGCAGTCTTCCATGTCTCATTGTTAAAACCGGTTATTCAAAGTTCTCGGTTTCCTGATAAGGAATTGGGGAACACATCCTCTGCGACGTGCTTCCTCCTTACCTGTTATCTCTCAGACCTCCACTTTGGCACCGCCCCCTCGGACACGTCGCGCTTCTCTTGCACGCGGCGCTCACATGCGACGTCGTGCACCGCTCCCCAGCTGTGTGGCAAGCTACCATTTAGCAACTTTTCTCCTGCAGCCTATCGCGTCTCCCGCTGGGGCCGCGCCTCCGCTCTGCCTCCTGTTCTATTGGTTCCTGCTACACATATATACCCTGCTCATGCTCAGAGTCATTGCTGAGCATAACTAGTTGTAGCCTTGTGCTTCCACGTCTGCTGTGCCTTGCTCCCTGTCTTGTGCTTTCTCTCTGCAGCTTAACCCTATGTGTACCGACCCGGCTTGTTCTTGGAAACTCCTGTGAATATTGACCTTGGCTTACCATCGACTCTGCTGACCTCTCCAACCCCGACCACGGCTATACGGACTACCATAATTCTGACCTCTCCAACCCCAGACCACGGCTATATAGACTTTGACCATTCTGACCTCTCCATCCCAAGACCTTGGCAAGTATCTGGACTAACCCACTCTCTCCAACCCAGACCCGGCTACTTTGACAATCCGCCTGCCAGGCACGCTTCTGCTGCTGTGGGTGCGTGGTTCAATACTTCCCCACCTTAGTACCGTGGACCTGTCTTGCTCGTGGGCAGCGCAAGCGTTACATATATGTAACTCTGTTTCCCCCACCCAATCTCACATAGGTTCTCCTAGGGGAAATGCTACTCCGGTTGAATGGCTTTGTGTGGTGCATACCTGCTGGCAACAGGGGGCCCTGGGTCTCCCGCATGATTGTAGAGGGAGAGGGGGGTTGGCCCGGTATTAAAGGGGTTGCACCCCATATGGCCACCCCCTGACCTCACCAGGGAGGCAAGGGGTTAACTGAACTGCGGTCCAGGAATGTGGCTTACACCTTGTCATGTCAGGAAACTACAACAACAAAAGAGCAAGAGCCCCAAGGAGAGCACTCAACCACTAGTTATAGGCTGGTGTACTACAATGATAGTGTTGAAAGAGAGGAGTGAGTGAACCATAAAATATATATGTTTAATTGAGTCGTAACTCAGAAAGTTAAAATATGGGGGAACGCTGTGAGTCCAGTGTGATACTATTGTGATGGATTGGATAAAATGCCTATTTCTTCATCTGCAATGTGTACCTTGCTATGATTCCTTACTCAAAATGGCTACCACAGATACCACTCCCATCAAGTATGGAAGATGGCTCCCCACCTAGGAATTCCACTCCAATGCTGATGTAGAAAATTGAGTCCAGTCCGCGCTCTTGCTCTTTAGGATAGTGGAATGGTGGTTCCTCTCTAATCTCTTGCAGCTCTTAGTGTTGAAGGTGTCTGCCCCCACCTCCAATATGGATCCCAGCAGGAAAACTCCAACAGCGATACCAAGTCCCAGGAAAAAAGAAAAAACACAAAAGCGCACCAAGATTGAGATATGATGTGTATTGACAACAAATAAAGATAATAATATGCACTTACATATATAAAAACTTTAATGGTCCAGATCACGATCGTCACTTCTATTGGTAGGGCAACAAATGGGATGAAGAGGGGGGTAAACTCAGTCTTCAGGAACAAGCCCCGCGCACTGGGGCTGTATTCAGAGGCTGCGCTGCGTCTCTGCTTCACACGCTTGTCGGCGTGATGATCTGCGTAGTGCGCATGCGCGGCAAATGAGGCCCCCTATAGTAGTCCCGGAAGTGCCCGCCCGTTTTCCGTTTCGATCGAAAATGGCAATAAAAATAGCAATAAAAACACTTGTGTGAAGACTGGCTGTATGTGATAAACAGACCAGCGACACCCTTCGCGACGCGTTTCGAATACAAAAGTATTCTTCCTCAGGCGATATCAGGGGCACCTGTTTGGGGTCCTTTATATACCACATAGATGATTGGTTAATACCAATAAAAGAACATCCAATCCACTATTGGTTAAATAGAAAAGGGGGATGGTTCAAATTCACCAAGCCTGCCCCTTGATGTTAGAGTGAACAGGATATTGATGCTGTATTGCAGTGGTGGCACTTTGAGTAATAATTAGATAATAAGAGACAAAAGTGCCACTCACCGGTGGAAATACATAAAGAGATACCTACAGGTGGCCCTTTTAACAAGTGTCACATATAAAATACATTTGAAAATATATGTAAAAAAATAGTATTAATAAAACATTGTGCTATCACATAAAAATACAACAGTTAAACATAAAACATATAATATAATAGGTGCTGGCCCCGAGCCTTCTAAAGGGCAGTGTCCCCAATAAGAAGAAGGACCTTAGAGATCTATTGGGGCTTAAAGGTAATCATAGATGCAATAGATGCAAAATTTGTCCAAGGATGCTGACACAAGATCACTTTAAGTCCAAAATGACAGATCACAAATATGAGATTAAAAATTATATTGACTGTCTGTCCACATATGTTATATATATTTTACAATGTGGGTGTGGACTACAATATGTAGGTCGCACAAAACGCCATCTTAAAATACTACTACTACTACTATACTACTATAGGGGGCCTCATTTGCCGCGCATGCGCACTACGCAGATCATCACGCCGACAAGCGTGTGAAGCAGAGACGCAGCGCAGCCTCTGAATACAGCCCCAGCGCGCGGGGCTTGTTCCTGAAGACTGAGATTACCCCCCTCATCATCCCATTTGTTGCCCTACCAATAGAAGTGACGATCGTGATCTGGACCATTAAAGTTTTTATATATGTAAGTGCATATTATTATCTTTATTTGTTGTCAATACACATCATATTTCAATCTTGGTGCGCTTTTGTGTTTTTTCTTTTTTCCAATGCTGATGTGTTCAAAAACTGCAATAACAAGACCATAAATCATAACAACAAGACCATACAAGGACAAGACCTAACAAAGAACCAATGAGACAAATAACCTGAGACAGCTCCTTTGCATACAAACCCCCTCCCCTACAGCCCCTTTATAGGAACGTGGTCTGTAGGAATAAAGTCAGACATTATCATTCTGAACGTGTGTCAGCGTGATTTTTTCTCAGTGCATGCACTAACCATATAGGAAAAATAATCTGGACGGGGACAGATACTCTGCAGACGGTTGTTCTGATCCAAATCAGCTGGCACCCAACGTGGGGTTCGAGTTGTGAACCAACAGACAGCCGTGAACAGAGGGACAGGGGTGGACAAAGTGCGGACGCGGCAGGAGACTGATCACTTCTGGAGTGCGGTAAGATAACATTTATTATCTACCGATACGTACTGTCTCCGCTGTTGGTCTATTTCTGTGTCTCATACGGCTCTCCGAAGGTCACCTAAAGACAGGTAGATATCTTGCCCAGAGCCCATTTTAAACTCAAACCTGTTACCTAGACTATCTGTCACCCGGTATATGTTTATATGTTATATGTGTTAGTCAGTGCCGCAAGTGGGAGCCCAAAGTGGAGTGGGATTTTTGCCGGCTGACTTGTCACTGTATGTTGTAAACTTGGTGGAAGGAGGGGAAAGGGGGGAGTAAGGGATAGTCGGTTCAGAGAGGAACACATGATCCCTGGAGTGACTGCGTGGTTGGCGCGTTGCAGAGGGAAGGGTGTTAAGGCGCGTTACGGTTGGTAACAGCGCGGAATCCTGCCGACTGATTCCTGAACAACCTTTTCCTCTCTCTCGTAATCAAGTTGTATGTTATGTCCAAAATGTGTTTGTGTATTAGTGTTGAGAATTCATGAGGACGGGTGGGGATTGTTGAGAGTAAAAGAGATAGCCCCTAGACGTTAAACTGCCCGAACTCCTGTTTTTTCCGCGTTAAGGTACGCTTTGCAGTAAAAAAGAAAGTGAATAGGAAAGAAATAGCAAGTGAATAGCCCATAGTTGAGGAAGTAGGTATTGAGGGTTATTTTTATGAAAGGTTTATATGCAGAAATTGGGATACAATTATAGACTGTGTATATTGTTTGGAAGGGAAAGAAAGTGTTATAAGTGAAAAAAGGCAGGACATTTTTGCAAGTAATTACAGTGCAGCCGTAAAAAAAAAGTGAGAAAAAGCTCGGATTCAAGTTTGGTGCCATAAAGTGTGTAACCATGGGAACACAGGCAAGTAAGACAGAGAAAGGAGTCTTAGCCTGCCACCTAGTGGCCGAGAGAGAGGGAGCAGAGCATGTTAAGAAAGCAAGTAGGCTGTTTAAAGTATGTGGTATTACTGCAGCAGAAGGCAGACTACAACCAGAAATGTGGCGAAAGATATTGAAAGAAAAGAGAGGAATTTTGAATGATAATAACCTGCTGAAGACAGCAGAAACCTGGTTTAATGTTGCCAAGGCTGTTCACAGAGAAAAATGGACCAAGCAGAAGATAGAAAAGGGAGGGAAGGTTGTATTTCTTTATCACCCTTGCGGTGACTGTACAAGTAACCCCCCTGAAAATGACCAACCCCCACCCTATGCTGGTGCTGACCCACCCCCCTGGACATGTTTAAGGTGTGGCACCCGAAACCCCCAATGCAGGGAAGATTGTTTTAATTGTGGTGTGCAGCGCCACGGTGTGACTGATTTATCTATACTCACTCCTTTGTTACCTTCGCTCCCAGCTCCAGCAGCACCCCCACCTATACAACTCACTACCCCGCCCACGAATGACAAACCAACCTTGACTGCCCATGTAGCACAACTATATCCTGTACTGCAGGCGGACGGTCCCTATTACACCCCGACTGCGCCCCTAATGCCCCTGATGCCAGCCCTTTCACCCCAAACAATCACTGCCCCAGCGGTAGGGATTCAAGTCTACCCTGACACAACAATAGCACACAGACCCAGCAGCAGTGTCCACTATAGTACGCCTGGTAGTTTTGATTCAGATAATGAGTCACAGGCCGCTGCACAGGAGGCAAACATGACCTGGATTACTAACCCCAGACACCCCCCAGTACCCGACCGCGGCCCAAGGTTATATGGGCAGACGCCCAAGCAGGTAGAAGGCGCCCCAATAATGTATGTCACCTTCACCCCCCCCCCCCAAGCCTCCTCCCTGGTAAACACCCTACCAGACCCAGAGAAACAACCTATGCCCTTTTATCGTAGAGTGGTCCAGATTCAAAAAACGTATTCAGAAGTTCGACGGGATTTGGTTAGTTTATGCGAGATTAAGGCGGGGGAAGCATACTGGCCCATAATGGAAAAAAGCCTGACGGACACTATGGTGACAAGCGATGATACATATGCCTCCGGGGTGGACTTTTGTGACCAATTACGTGACTGGGCCAGGGAAAAGCTGGCTGACCAAGCCATCAATATACAGGATGTGACTCAGGAAAAAGGGGAATCAGTGGAGAAATTCCATACCAGATTATCCCAGGTTTTTTTCGATTTAGGTTTTACCACATACAACAAAGCCCATAGTCAGATGTTATCTGCTGCATTTGTAGCCGGACTCGAGGCACCCATTCGGAAAGATTTAATTCTGGCACGACCAGAATTCCGGGTACTCCCTCTAGATACCCTTTTGTTGGTAGCGAAGGGTCTTGAATCAAGCCAGGCCCTGAAGAAAACCACCCCTATTATGTTGGCAGAGAATGTCTCTGCCGCCACTTATGGCCAAGGTTATAATCATGTGCATTATGAGCCACGACCACCTCCCTCTTGTTTTAATTGCGACCAGCCCGGCCATTTTAGAAGGAACTGCACGGCACCTAAACGCCCCCGCAGGAATCAATATAACCCCGGAAACAGTAACTCCCAGTGGAACCAAAGCAGGGACAACCGCTACCCCGATGACCAGCTACCTCCTTGCCAAATGCCCCTTCAGCCCACCAATCATGGTGGGAACCAGCCCCGCTAGGAATCCGGCAAGCCTGTGTCAACCCCCCTTCTAGCTGTAGCCGTCCGGGAAGGAGAAAGTCCCCTAGCCCAGGTTATAATACCCATAGAAGGTCACCTCACCCCCTTCCTGGTAGACACAGGTGCAGCCAGGAGCATAATTAGAGCTGCAGACATACCTGACCCTTCCTATTTGTCTGATATTGATGTTTCATGTGTGGGGGTAGGTGGCACACCACGCTCTAGCCCATTAACACAACCCCTGCAGATAGGTCCCTACCCTGAACTATTTGCACGATTTGTAGTTTCCTCTACCTGCCCGTTTAATCTGCTTGGCGCTGATGTTTTGTCCAGGTTACAGGCCTCCATAATATTCTCCGAGGACGGCACCATTGATGTAACCTCCCCGCTCTGGGAGTCAGATGTCTCTGCCCTTTGTTCCCTTCCAATACTTTTGGCATTAGCGGACAAACCCTCAGCCGACAGTATACCACCCGCTGTCATGGATAGGATCCCGTCCAAATTATGGTCCACAGGCCCTGAGGATATCGGGCACCTAACGGTACCACCCATTGTTGTACAGCTCAAACAAGGGGCCCCGCTTCCCCGTAAACCGCAATACCCACTAAAGATAGCACAAGCTGATGCTATCACGAAACATGTTAAGGCTCTTCTTGCAAATGGCGCATTAATACCTTGCACTTCACCCTGCAATACCCCTCTTTTCCCTGTAAAGAAACGCACCGCGAAGGGTGAACCTGATAAGTATAGAATGGTTCAAGATCTTCGAGCAGTAAATGATGCAACTGTTTTAGACACTCTCATTGTCCCCAACCCACACACACTCCTTGCAGGGGTTCCGCCCACAGCGCAATACTTTACAGTGGTGGATTTGGTGAATGCATATTTCAGTGTTCCATTGCACCCTTCATGTATGTATCTTTTTGCATTTACTCATGAGGGCCAACAGTATACATGGACCGTAATGCCACAAGGGGCACAGAACTCTCCCAGCCAGTTTGCCAAGGCAATGGCCACCGTTTTAGACACATGGCAGAAAGAGAATGTTTCTGTAACCCTGTTACAATATGTTGATGATTTACTCCTATGTGCAGATGATCACAAGTCTGCCGAACAAGCCTCAGAAAGTCTACTATGTTATCTGGCGGATCAGGGATGCAAGGCGACACTCCCCAAACTCCAGTGGTGCTCCACCTCTGTAGTATTCCTCGGTCATTGTCTCTCACACGGAACAAGACATCTCACTCGCGATCGAGTCACAGCCATACTGGACATACCTTTGCCACAAGGCCAGATACCGCTACACGCGTTCCTTGGACTTATTTCGTACTGTCGCTCCTGGGTTCCAGAAGCCTCGCTGTTGATGCAACCATTGTACGATGTCTTAACAACAAATCCCTTTCAGATGACCCCAGAGGCTTCCAAGAATTTCACTGTTCTCAAACAGGTAATATCCTCGGCCCCTGCCTTGGGCCTCCCAGACTATGATTTACCCTTCAAGCTTTTCGTATCAGAACGAAATGGACATGCAACTGGAGGGTTAACACAGCCACACGCTGGCCGATGTCGACCTATTGGTTATTACTCCAGCCGTCTCGACGCTGTGGCTCGTGGTGGATCGTCCTGTCTTCGTGCTGTCTTTGCTGCTCAAGCACTGCTGGATAAAACTTCGGATATCGTTCTAGGGCATGACCTCATTCTCCTGGCACCACATGACATTGCTGCTATTCTTAATCAGACACAGCCAAAACATCTGTCCGCTGCCAGACACCTCAGGTTGCAATGCTCGCTTCTCATTCCAGACAATGTCACCCTTCTCCGGTGCCAAGTGCTTAACCCCTCCACTCTTCTTCCACTTCCCGAGGGGGGAGATGTGCAGGGACACGAACAAGAACAAAGCACAGTTGGAGTCGACCTACCCCATGATTGCTTCGAACTCATGAAGCTAGAAACTGCTCATCTGCCCACGGTGAGTGAAACGCTGATACAGAACCCAGATCTAATCCTGTTTGTGGATGGTTCTCGATATGCTGATCAACAAGGCACCTACCATACGGGTTATGCTGTCACCACAGACTCTGTGGTCCTACTGGCAAGCACACTACCGTCAACAGCATCTGCACAAGAAGCCGAACTACAAGCTCTCACTGCAGCGTGTAAACTGGCAGAAGGACAAACGGCGAATATCTACACTGACTCTAGATATGCCTTTGGTGTAGCACACGATTTTGGCGTCATTTGGCAAACCAGGGGATTTCTGACAGCAGCAGGAACACCAGTGAAACACAGCTCAGCCATACAAGCTCTGATGGACGCCCTACTCCTTCCAAGCCATGTGGCCATCCTAAAGGTAAAAGCCCATGGAAAACTGAACACAGAAGAAGCCAGAGGAAACCAACTGGCAGATGCTGCGGCAAAACAAGCTGCCAGCGGGATACGAGAAGTGGAAGATCGAGTGGACACGACAAGGATGGTTCCGTTAATGCAGAACCTCCCAGTAAATCGAGAATATCTGAAGAAGTTGCAAGAATCTGCAACAAAGGAAGAAAAGGAAAGCTGGAAGAGAAGAGGTGCATAACCCCAAGAAGGAATTTACGAGTACAAAAAGAAACTTTGTCTGCCACGGGCACTGTATCCTGCTGTGGTACAATGGGCACATGGAGCAGCACATCTCTCGAAGACTCTTATGAATGCACTGATCGACAAATACTATGTGGCGCCTGGAATTACTGCAAATCATGTACAATTTGTTCAAAGTGTAACCCAGGACGTGTGGAAAAACCACCGCAGAAACACCTTGCAAGGCCCTTATACCCTTTCCAGCGTATCCAGATTGACCATATTCAAATGCCAAAGTCGGGCCGTTTTGAATATGCGTTAGTAATTGTAGATATGTTTTCAGGATGGCCAGAAGCCTATCCTGTCACCAATCTCACTGCGAAAACAACAGCAAAAAAACTCCTGACAGAGGTGGTTTGTAGATATGGGGTACCTGAAGTAATAGAAAGCGACCAATGCCCCGCTTTCACTGCTACGTTAGCTAAAGAAATTTGGTCCGCGCTAGGGACCACCCTTGCTTTCCACACCCCATACCATCCCCAGAGTAGCGGAAAGGTAGAAAGAATGAATGGCACACTGAAAACTAGAATGTTGAAAATGGCCCAGGAAACAAATATGCCCTGGCCAGATAGTCTACCCATTGCTTTGTTCAGTGTTCGATACACCCCACGAGGGGAACATGCTCTATCCCCATTTGAGATACTGTTTGGTACTGCCCCCAAACTTGGTTGTTACTACCCACAGCAGTTACAAATGCAGTCTGATGTTTTGACCAAATATGTAACTGCCCTAGCGCAAGAACTAACTAATATACATGGTCGAGTGTTTTCTTCTATTCCAGATCCAGATCTAGATACCGGGACTCATAAACTCGTGCCCAGAGACTGGGTACTCGTGAAGAAATTTGTAAGGAAACACTCCCTAGAGCCCAGATATGATGGTCCTTTCCAAGTTCTGTTGACCACAGCCACATCAGTCAAACTAGCTGGCAAGAACACCTGGATACACGCCTCTCATTGCAAGAAGGTTCCAGCTCCCAACGAGGACACCTCAGAAGGAAAATTATGCTATATATCTTTTGCTTGTTGGGTCTAGGGGGGGCACAAGAGATTGCTATCACCCAACATGAAGGGGTAGTCACGTTTTGGTATAATTCATCCAATACTCATGTAGCTACCTTCTCCTTTGATTATTGTAATATAGTCCGCTGCCCCTCAACACATTGGCAATGTAATCGATACAGCAATGTCGGTTTCAGGTCTACTTATATATGCGTAACGGATTCCTACTGGGGACAGGAATGTGGTTACTGGGGAGCAGTAGGATGGAACACGGGAAGAGATTGGGGATACCGACCACAAAGTGGCCTAGCAAGGAAGGACAGGAATGGCAAGTCTCTAATTAGTCGGATGACCTTGCGGAAAACCGGTACATGTCTAGTCAGTGGTAAGATGGGTAAAATAATGAAACTCACACTAACTATTGAAAACCCTAGCCCCGGGGACACTGGTGTATATGTTTTAGGGTCTTGGATAAAAGGAGATACAAGGGGGGCCTACGGGAAGTTCAAACTACAGGATATGTATCATTCCAAAGATTGGCAGATGTCAACCCGAAAAAACCCAGAGCCAGAGAAAAAACCCATTAAACCACGTTTCCATACATTGGAAAACATGGTGGCAGTAGCAAATCCCATATTTGAGGATACTATGGCCACGGGAACTGGATTCTCTGACACCAATTTGTGGCTTGAATGGATGCGATATAGTGCAAAAAGTCATAATAGATCCAATTGTTATGTCTGTGGTAGTACTAGACCCCATTTGGGCACAGTGCCCCTCAATATCCCAGAGGACAGTGAAGACTGTTTCCTCAGTTTATTCACCAACACCTCCACTAACCACACCTCGTGTGAAGTCTGGAAAAAAGAATACCCTATAATCACAAAGGCACCCCGACCTGAGGAAAAGATTACAATATACCAGGGGAACTATACCTGTTATGCTAACCATAACCATAAAGGTAGATTTTTGGGTAATTTCACCTTTGGATATTGTTCTAAATATAGTAATCTCTCCGGAACACTGGTTCAGAATCAGGTCCAATCATTAGGCGATATCTATTGGAAATGTGGGGATCTAAAGATTCGGACTAGATTAGAAGGGAGCTGGACTGGAGAGTGTGCCCTAGCAAAAGTCCTGATGCCCTCACATATTCTCGCAGACCATTCCCCAGATAATAACGTCCCTACAACACAACACCACACCAAACGCTCCACCCTCCCCGGTAGTTTTGACCCTCATGTTTATATCGATGCTATAGGGGTTCCAAGGGGGGTGCCTGACCAGTTTAAAGCCAGGGACCAGGTTAAAGCGGGATTTGAATCTCTGATTCCCATAGTTACCATTAATAAAAACGTTGATTGGATTAATTATGTGTATTACAACCAACAACGGTTTGTCAATTACACCAGAGATGCATTACAAGGTATTGCGGACCAATTGGCTCCAACATCTTATATGACCTTCCAGAATAGAATGACTTTAGATATGATCCTAGCCGAGAAGGGAGGTGTTTGCAAGATGATTGAGAATACGAGAACCTGTTGTACCTACATTCCCGATAACACTGGCCCCAATGGTAAAGTCACATTAGCCATTAAGAAATTAGAAGAACTGTCAATTGAACTCAAGAAGAATTCCGGGATTACTGATCCATGGGACCAGTATTTTGGTTGGCTGACGGGATGGCAAAAGATTCTTGCCCAAATAGGCATCGCAATAGTTATTATTTTTGTTTTGTTTGTGATTATTGTCTGCTGTGTTCTCCCATGTTTTAAAAAGTTCATGACCAAAGCTGTTGACAATAGCACTCCTACCTTTTTTCTGCAGTCAGATAATAATACTCCACTCTCGGAAGATGGTCCATTTACTCCGTTACAGTCCCTCCCAGTTAAGTACAATAGTATAAATCCATAGGGACAGCATCTAACTTCCTTATGTGCAAAGTCTGTGGCAAGGGGGGTCATGGACAAGCCATGACTCGTCTAACGTACAGCACAAAAGAGTTCCCAGGCACATCTGGACAGATGAGTTAGTATACATCTAGGGACAGACTCAGAAATAGACATTTATAGGGGGGACTGTGATGGATTGGATAAAATGCCTATTTCTTCATCTGTAATGTGTACCTTGCTATGATTCCTTACTCAAAATGGCTACCACAGCTACCCCTCCCATCAAGTATGGAAGATGGCTCCCCACCTAGGAATTCCACTCCAATGCTGATGTGTTCAAAAACTGCAATAACAAGACCATAAATCATAACAACAAGACCATACAAGGACAAGACCTAACAAAGAACCAATGAGACAAATAACCTGAGACAGCTCCTTTGCATACAAACCCCCTCCCCTACAGCCCCTTTATAGGAACGTGGTCTGTAGGAATAAAGTCAGACATTATCATTCTGAACGTGTGTCAGCGTGATTTTTTCTCAGTGCATGCACTAACCATATAGGAAAAATAATCTAGACGGGGACAGATACTCTGCAGACGGTTGTTCTGATCCAAATCACTATGGTAAGCCAGTATACAGCGAATTTAGGATAAAGGACGGATGAACCAAAATGAAAATCACTGTGCTATCTAAACTCTTACAGGGTCTAATAATGGCTGACATCCACTACCTAGAGTGCTAGGGGACACCACCGCAGTATATGGTAAGTGGTGCGCCTGAGATAGTGGTGTGGGCTGTTACGTGTAGAGGTAAATAGTCACAGTGAATAACTATTAAGCCCAATGGCGTGAAGGTCAGTATGATGTCAGATGCCAGTCATTCCTGTATACATGTAGTGCATACATACACGTTAGGATCCTGTATGTGAGCAGTCCTATATAGGGAGTACTGTCTAGTCTCCTAGGGTACACATATATAGCATATCAGGCTAACCATAAGTTTTTGCAACAGGCCCACAATATGTGTGGAGTGATGTTTGCAGTAGGTTACGCCAGGAGTGTAATCACATATGTTCACACATGCATGAACACGGTAGCCACCTGTATTGCATAGGTCCAAGAGTCAGTAAATGCTATGACAGTACACACGTAGTGCCTGTTACCATGTGGAGATCAACGGGTTAAGACCCTGCAGTACCAGTGCATATATCCAGACAACGTGGAGGGCAGAGTAGTTGCTGCTCTCACGGTGCACCAATCATGCCAGTTAGCGTGAAACATATGTTCATGTGTGCATACTGACAGTATGAGATGTAAAGTCAGTGGCTCCTATCACAGTGCACAAGTAGTGCCTGTTAACATGAAAATCATGAGAATTACAATTGTGTCTGTTAGCCTGGTACATGTATATGCATTCAATCAGTGTGAAAGGCAAAGTCAGTGGCTCCTATCACAGTACACAAGTAGTGCCTGTTAACATGGAATATGTACAAGTCACGGAGTTCATTCGTCCTTAGAAAGCAGACGTACCTCTTAAAACATGGCCGGGCACCTTCAGCTATATAACGGGTGCTCAAAATATCAGCCTGAGGTGTGTCTGTACTAAAAATCTATTAACAAAATGCTGCTGTAGCAGAGCCCCATATCGAGCGCTGCTGGGGATAGGAAGCGCTCCAATCGCAAGCGCATGTCCCGCCCCTATGACGTGATGACGTCGATTGATGACGTCGATATTCAAAAAACTATTCTAAGGGACAGATACTATTATGAAAATCTATGCAAGAGTTTTCTAGTGACATCCGATGTACATAACATGACGTTGAAGGCTGAAACGACATAGATAAGGCAGGTAGGACAAAAAAGAGCATTATTAGATAACATTCATGTAAGGAAAGGTGCCAGATCAATTTCGGCATTTAAGCCTTTTGGTGTCATGGTTTTTAAACGGTGGATCCAGAATGCTTCTCTCTTAAGCAATTCTGATCCCCTATCACCTCCCCTCCAGTGTGGCAATACATGCTCTATTGCTTTGAACTGCAAGCTTGTTGGTTCACCCGCGTGACATTCTAGAAAGTGTTTTGGTATGCTATGATTCACAAGTTTTCTGTGTATTCCACTCAGATGCTCTATTATTCTTGTCCGCACAGGTCTGATAGTCTTTCCTACGTACTGTAACCTGCAGGAACATTCCAGACGATATACTACATGGTCTTTCCTGCAGGTCATGAAACTCTTTATGTTAAAGCTTTCACCTGTTACGTTAGAGCAAAAGCGGGTTTGTTCAGGTAATTTATATCTACACGCTGTGCATTTCTTGCAACCAAAAAATCCTTTCATGTTAAGCCAACTGTTATCCATACATTTTTTAGTGCTTCTCATTGCGCTTGGCGCGAGTTTGTTTTTTTAGGTTGTTAGCTTTCTTAAAAATTATGTTAGGTCTATCTGGTATAACTGGGCCTAGAATGGGATCATTCTTCAAAATGTCCCAGTGCCTAAAAATGATCTTTTTGATGTCCCCTGCCTCCCAGTTGTATCCAGTGAAAATGGCAAATTCAAAATCTCTGTTATCTTTATTTTTCCTTTTTTTCACTTTTAGCAAATCTTTTCTGTCTATATTTTCAACCTTTTCTCTTGCATTTTTTATCAGTTCCCTATTATAATTCTTCTCCAAGAACTTATTTTGGATCCTTTCTGACTGTGTGTCACATTGATCCTCATCAGTACAGTTTCTTTTGATTCGGATCAATTGGCTAACTGGCACATTGTCCATCCATTTGGCTAGATGGCAGCTATCTCTCCTAATGAAATTGTTTTTATCTGTGTCCTTAAAGTGAGTTCTCGTTTTTAACACATTGTTGTCAACATAAATGTTCAAATCCAAATAGTTTACTGCAGAATGGCTCCATTCATTAGTGAAGGTGAGGTTATATGTGTTGATATTCATCTTATCTAGAAATGTAACTAAATTCTCCTCTCCACCTCTCCAAATAATAAACACGTCATCGATGTAACGGCGATAGAGGACGAGGTTCGCGCCAAGCTCACTACCACTCCAGATGTTATCCTTCTCCCAATCCGCTACAAACAGATTGGCGTAGCTTGGCGCGAATCTCGTCCCCATCGCCGTCCCACACTGTTGCAAATAAAAGGTGTCCCCAAACCAAAAATAATTGTGATGTAAAATAAAATTTATACTATCAATTATAAAATCAACCTGTGATGGTTGTAATGTGGTGTCCTCCTCTAAAAATCTCTTTGTGGCTGCGCATCCCTGTGTGTGCTGAATTACTGTATATAAAGATGCAACGTCGCATGTCGCTAGGATGTAATGGTCTTCCCATGTTATCTCGTTTAACAGATTCAATAAGTCTAATGTGTCCCTCAGATACGATTTCTGTTGAACTACGTATTTTTGCAAAAAGGTATCAATATACATAGAGAGGTTAGCTGTTAGTGAGTCAATCCCTGAGACTATTGGTCTATCTGGGGGATTGACTACACTTTTATGGACTTTAGGAAGGAAATAGAAGACCGGCATCCTAGCTTTATCCTGATAGAGGAATTTGTATTCCTTCTCATCTAGTATGCCGGTCTCCCTTCCCCCATCCAATAGTTTTTTAAGTTCCTCTGTATATTCTTTAATAGGATTAGATGGTAACTTCTTATATGTATTGCTATCTCCCAATAGTCTTAGTGCTTCCCTTTCGTAATCTGGTTTATCTATAAGGACAACGCCCCCTCCTTTGTCTGCCTGTTTTATAATTAAATTGTCCTCATCCATTAGTTGTTTTAAACCTTCTTTCTCAATTTTTGTCAGATTTTCAATTTTTCTTTTTTGGGGTTGTGTATTATCATTTTTTGCCAAATCTTCGAAGTCCTTGGTAACCATCTGAAAGAAAACCCCCAGGTGGTTCCCAGAGGCAAAATGGGGGAAAAAAGTAGATTTTTGCTTCAGGCCTGTATGGATAAATTGTCGTTCCTGTTCAACGATAGGGGGCACTACAACATTCAATTTTGGTTCAACATGCCTACCTAAAAAATACCTCTTTACTGTTAGTTTTCTGAGATAGCGATTAGCATCTATAAACAAGTCAAATTGACTATGCCCTTTCAAAGGTGCAAAGGATAAACCTTTAGAGAGGATACTTTTTTGTGGTTCTGTTAATGCAATACTGCTCAAATTAAAGACATTGTCTATTTTTATTTGGCACTCCTTTTTTCTCTCCCTTTTTCGTCTGCCTCTCTTTCCTCTGACTGTCTTCCTCTTTTGGAGTGGCCTTTTGTCCCTTTCTCCTGCTTCTGCTGAATTGAGTTTTTCCCTTCCCACAAACTGGAAGGGCCCTCCCACACGCCTAAAAAAGAGGAATCAATGCTTGATTGTTTATCTGTATTAGAGCTCTTATCATCTCTTTCTCTAGAGTCCAGCGATTTGGTTCTATTTGATTTTTTATTCAATCTCTCTTCCTCTCTTTTTTCTTTTGGTTAATTGGTGTATAATTGGCTCTACCTCTATCTGAGTCTCTTGTAAGAGACTTTTCAGTCCTTTTGTTAGAGTACTCTCTCTGTCTGTTGTCATGCCTTTCTTTTCTAGATGTTTCTCCTGATGTAGATCTATCTTGAAAAAGACTGTTATCTCTATAGGGATTTCTGTAATTTTTCTTATATGTTCTATTAATAGTCCAATTTCTTTGTTCCCCTTTTCTGTAATCCTCCTCATCCCTATGCACTTTTTTGGTTTTGTTGTTATCTGTGTCCCTTTCTAAGTTGTCAAGTTTTTTCTGCAATTGTATATCCTTTTCCTTAAATTCCTTTGTGTTTTCCAGGGGGGTTAATTTTTCTAATTGTTATTCTTTTTGTGTGCTGTGGACTTTATTTGTTTTATATATACCGTGTTTGGGAGCTGGGTTGGCGCTCCCTAGTCTTACTTGCATCGCAATTAATTACGCTGCTGTATTTTTGCTGACTTTTCTTTGATTCATTTTTTTATCTGTAGAAGCTGATCCGTTTGGATCTCCATCGCATAGTTGTTAATGTTGAAAAAAAAGTTGTTTAACCTACACTGGCGACACACTTTATTCGAGCTCGGCTAGTCCCACGAATTCGGGTATACCCGGGTGTATTGAGGTTTGTGACTGTTTTCTGCCCGAGTGCATTGGGTTATTTTCCAGGCACGGATTGAAGCATTTTATTCCCGCTGGCTGCAATACTACACAGTATATATATATATACTGCATTACAATTCATGAATTTATGCCATCTGGTAGACACGCGAAGCATTGCAGCCTATTAAATCCTAATCATTATCATTTAACAGATCAGCCGCCCGTCAGCCAGGCATGAACCCAGGCTGGGAAGGCAAACGCAACGGGGCTTGTCAGAGGTGAGGAGCGGCGCATTCCAGGTATCTGCCAGGTACATACTGGGTATTTGCTCGAATAAAGTGTGTCGGTGCAGTATGGAAAATTTAGTCAACTGAGATAATTGATTTCCCTTATGTCACAGAAGGAGAAAAAATAAATTTCTTCCTGACTCCGGTAATGGCAGATTTCTCCATAAACCAAAATATTTCCTGTGTTTAACATGTGCTACTGTATATCCTTGTATACCATCCCTTTCCTTTGTAAACAGATGTTTAACCTTTTGTATTTAGCCATCACTGTCTTCTTCAGTAGTAGATTCCACATTTTAACTGTTTCACTCCATATTGTGGTAGCTCAATTAAATCCTGGTGCTACAGTGCATATGGATATTGTCTGCCAGTTTATGGCATATGGATACAAACCTATACAGTAATCAGGCTGGTTCTTTTTGGCATTGTGCATACTGTATATTTGATGATATGTTTTATTTTACATTTTTCTAAAATGTCTCATATATATTTTTTCAAATTGAGCATTGGAGTTTTTTCAACTAAGACTTACTTAAAGGAATTGGAAATTTATTAATTTTCACTACAAAATGGAAGAATTATCAGAAGAGACTTCGCAGGATGAGGGTGTAGACCAGGCCTGCACAACTTGTAAAGTGAGAAGGGCCGAACTGCTCCAAGGAAAAAAAAATTGGGCCGCACGGGTAAAATCATCATCATCATCTCTCCTCCAGCACCTCTCATCATCATCATCATATCTCCCCCAGCACCCCTCATCATCATCCTCATATCTCCCCCAGAATCCCTCACTGTCAACCTTTGCGATACTCCCCATCTATCTCTCATACCCCAATCTCTTCCCCTCACCCACACACATAATACTCCCTCTCCACATCAAACACACAATACCCCCTGCATACCACACACATCCCACCCCCCCTGCAGCTCACATCCCTCTCCCCCCTTGCACCTCACATCCCTCTCCCCCCTTGCACCTCACATCACTCTCCCCCCTTGCACCTCACATCACTCTCCCCCCTTGCACCTCACATTACTCTCCCCCCTTGCACCTCACATTACTCTCCCCCCTTGGGTGAATGACGGTGGGTGGGTGGGAGACAGTGGGTGACAGTGACTGGGTGGGTAACAGTGACTGGGTGGGTGGGAGACAGTGACTGGGTGGGTGGATGACAGTGACTGGGTGGGTGTGAGACAGTGACTGGGTGGCTGGGAGACAGTGACTGGGTGGGTGGGAGACAGTGACTGGGTGGGTGGGAGATAGTCACTGGGTGGGTGGGTGACAGTGACTGGATGGGTGTGAGACAGTGACTGGGTGGGTGTGAGACAGTGACTGGGTGGGTGTGAGAAAGTGACTGGGTGGGTGACAGTGACTGGGTGCTTGACAGTGAGTGACAGTGACTGGGTGGGTGACAGGGACTGGGTGGGTGTGAGACAGTGACTGGGTGGGTGTGAGACAGTGACTGGGTGGGTGTGAGACAGTGACTGGGTGGGTGTGAGACAGTGACTGGGTGGGTGTGAGACAGTGACTGGGTGGGTGTGAGACAGTGACTGGGTGGGTGTGAGACAGTGACTGGGTGGGTGTGAGACAGTGACTGGGTGGGTGTGAGACAGTGACTGGGTGGGTGTGAGACAGTGACTGGGTGGGTGTGAGACAGTGACTGGGTGGGTGTGAGACAGTGACTGGATGGGTGTGAAAAACTTTTTTTTTTAAATTTATTTAATTGATTAATTAATTGGCGCCCGGCCGGATTCATCGCAGGTCGCACAGAGAGGCCAGGCGGGCTGTATGTTGTGCAGGCCTGGTGTAGACACTTATGTATGCAGATGTAGTGACCACACTAAACGGAGCAGGAGAGCTGAACATCTCTTTGATAAGAGTGGGAGTGTTTTCTGTGAGGAATCATCAGACCTTGTCACATACTTTCAAAAGTTGGAGAAGCTTTTATCTTTGAATATCAGACTATGGTGGGACATAACCTCTTTAGAAAATTATACCAGAGTGAATAGAATACCAAGGGGTCTCCGAATAAAGAAATCCCCCACTTTTGGATTTGTGAATAAAGATTTTGAGAACAGAAGGAGGTTAGCACTGGATGAATGTTCCTTTAAGCTAATAGGATTGATTATAGCCCAAAAAAATGAGGAAATATCTATTTTGGAAAAAGATATTAATGAGTTAAAAACTAAAACATACTGGACACCAAACAAAATTAAATGGGTAAGGGCTCACTCCATAGCATCTTCCACTCAGGGGAACTTGCGTGCTTGCAGTATGGTTGTGACAACTCTAATACAGAGTGCTTTTCCTGGTAATGTACAGGTTAATAAAAGCTTCAATCAGACTTAGAACTTTGCAACTAATATTGACAGATTTACTATAAATCATTCTTCCTGTTATTACACAGGTTATTAAGAATTTATATTAGCGTTAGGGACCCCTGAATTGTGGTCTGCCGTGCAGTTGGCTCAAGGGCTTACAACAATTTTGGCCAAAAATTTTAAACTAAAAGACCATTTTACTTAATAGATATTTATACATATATATTTAGGCACTGTACCGTGTATGAGTTTCACTGGATGTGCTAAAACTGAGCTTTGTCTGTGTTTTATGTTCTGTCTCTGGTTTTAAATAAATGAGTTAAAAACTAAGCTCAAGTCCTTTAGTAAAATGGAACATTTTTCTAGTAATGATATAATTTTGTCCCAGAATGTAGATGAGGTGGAAAAAACAATTCTGGAGAAAAAGCAGACAAAATTTGAAAGGGACAAACAGGACTACCTTAAAAAACAGGTCTAATTTTGGGAAAGGATACCTATCCAAAATGCTAATCGATTTAAGGGTAGATCAAGATCCCCACAGAATAAAACCAATGATCGAGATAAGGGATCTGCCCACCCCAAAAAATCTATCCTTAAGAATAAATATACGGAAGTATCCAGCGTGGAATCGGATAATTCAGAGGGAGAGAATAGAAACTATTCAGTATCCTTTGATAAAAATGAGGATCTTTGGAGAAAGAAGAATACAGGAGGAGTATACCGAGACTTTTCCACCCCGGGTCGAGCAAGTTCTGTTGCACATACCTATGATGACGATGTAAGACCATCTACCTCTTCCTCTTCCCCTGCTTTTTTAGGACGCGGAGGTCCAAGAGGAAGAGGGGACTTTCAAAGGGGCGCAACAAAAATGAAGAAATACAATTAATGGAGGACAATGTAATTAACATTTCAAACGTCACATTGACTTTGGACCAACTAACACTCCTCAATAAGGGCCATAATTTTGCCCTACAGTAATTTCCACCTCTTTGATACAATCATAGACCTGCAATGTTTTACTCGAAAATTAGCATTAACCAAATTTTTCTCCACAGCTGAGGTTCCAGCAGAAGTGTCGTCAGAGGATTCTGATAATATTATTTCAGACAATGTGGATATATTAAATGTGGGTAGGCATAAGCAGGGTCTTTCGTTCAGGGAACATTGTGCAATTGCAGACTTAGAGGGTCTGTTTGATGAGCAATCTAGTGCCTTACCAGCTTATGACCTCTCCACTGATTTTATCCAGCATGAACATACGCAGTGTAAGAGAAAATCTATCTGTTGTGCTAATAATTCATAAGGCCCTTTTATTTCAACCTTTGAAAAATTAGTAGAAAGGGATCTTAGAATTTTGGCAGAAGGTTTTGTTATAGATTATCCCCGGATTGATAACCTCACGGGGTCTGAAAGACAAGAACTAACAAAGCTCCAAAAGGATAAGTCCCTAACTATTAAGAAAGCGGACAAAGGGGGAGCGATTGTCATTCAGTCCTCTGAGGATTACAATAGAGAATCCTTAAGACAACTTGGAGACGTGTTATCGTATAAAAAAATTAAACTAGATCCTACACAAAAGTTTCTTGGGGAGTTAAAAACACTCCTTGAACTCGGGAGGTGCTTTATGTTTTAAATCCAAAAGAGTTGGGCTTTCTATACCCACCACATCCGGTTATACCTATTTTTTACCCTCTCCCAAAGATCCATAAAACCTTGACGCATCCTCCAGGTAGGCCAATTGTGTTGGGTATTGGATCTTTGGGAGATGGTTTATCACGTTATGTTGATTCATTTTTGCAGCCTTTGGTGCTAAGTCTACCATCTTTTATTAAAGACTCCAGAGATCTCATTGAAGTTCTTAAATTGATCAAATGGAATAAAAACTGCATATGGGTAACGATGGACGTAAGATCTTTGTATTCCATCATTAGTCATAGACAAGGCATTGAAGCTGCTCAACATTTTTTGAATAGGTCTGGTCTTTCCCCAGCACTGTGTGTTTTTCTTATCGAGTCCATCACTTTTTTGCTCACACATAATTATTTCTGTTATGGTGCACAATTTTATCTACAACTTATAGGCACGGCTATGGGCACATCTTTTGCACCTTCGTATGCTAACCTGTTTATGGGTCTTTGGGAATCACTTTTTATTTATGGTGATTTAAATTTATTTAGGAAACACGTTACAGGCATACCCCGCTTTAAGTACACTCACTTTAAGTACACTCGCGAGTAAGTACATACCGCCCAATAGGCAAACGGCAGCTCACGCATGCGCCTGTCAGCACGTCCTGAACAGCAATACCGGCTCCCTACCTGTACCAAAGCTGTGCGCAAGTGGGGAGACTATAGAGCCTGTTACAAATGCGTTATTTACATCAGTTATGACGGTTGCAGTACAGTACATGCATCAATAAGTGGGGAAAAGGTAGTGCTTCACTTTAAGTACATTTTCGCTTTACATACTGCACCGACACACTTTATTCGAGCAAATACCCAGTATGTACCTGGCAGATACCTGGAATGCGCCGCTCCTCACCTCTGACAAGCCCCGTTGCATTTGCCTTCCCAGCCTGGGTTCATGCCTGGCTGACGGGCGGCTGATCTGTTAAATGATAATGATTAGGATTTAATAGGCTGCAATGCTTCGCGTGTCTACCAGATGGCATAAATTCATGAATTGTAATGCAGTATATATATATATACTGTGCAGTATTGCAGCCAGCGGGAATAAAATGCTTCAATCCGTGCCTGGAAAATAACCCAATGCACTCGGGCAGAAAACAGTCACAAACCTCAATACACCCGGGTATACCCGAATTCGTGGGACTAGCCGAGCTCGAATAAAGTGTGTCGCCAGTGTACATGCTCCGGTCCCATTGCGTACGTTAATGCGGGGTATGCCTGTATTTTTTATCGACGCTACATCGATGATCTCATTTTTATTTGGGAGGGTGATGCACATACTCTGGACATCTTTATCCAGACTTTAAACATTAATGAATATAACTTACACTTCACGTATGAACACAGTATCCATCATATTTGTTATTTGGATCTTATGATTTATATAGATATGGAGGGAAAGATACAGACTGATGTGTATAGAAAGCCCAACTCTAGGAATACATATTTGATGGCCAACAGCAATCACGCATTTCCTTTAAAGAGAGGAATTCCCAAAGGACAACTAATGCGTTTAAGAAGGTTATGTTCTACTGAGAAAAAACTTATTGCTAGATTCATAGAGAGGGGATACAAAGAAAAAGATCTTCTAGACACATATACTTTGGTGAAAACCATGAAGAGAGAAGACCTCCTCTCTATGAATGTTGCAAAGAAGGATCAGTGGGGTAGAGGGGGATCCAAACCTTTACCACTCTTTATTACACAACAGAGTGGACAATCTGTGAAGATAGCCTCCACAGGTGCATTAATATTACACAAAAATAACTGGGTTTGAACTGAAACGAGTCTTAGATATAATAAAGTGAGTTTATTCCTTAGGATAGGTGAACACATGAATAGTACAGTAACAGACAAGAAGTACACTTACTTAGGGGTTGGGGAATGAGAAGTTTGATGTAGCATTTCTCTTCAGCAATCAGGTAATCATCAGATGATAAATTGAAGACTAACAGATTAACACAAAATGAAGATTAACAATATCAGCAAACGAAGAACAAAGACAAAGGATATATGGGGAACAGCAGTTTATATATCTTTTGTCCCTCTATCCTTAACCTGAAGTACCTGTGATTGGTGGTCAATTATCTCCAGCCAATCTTTGATGGGGGAACACATTTTAGGACAGGCCCCTCTGCTAGCTGGCACATGCGCAGTAGAACTCTGGGGTCTCATTTCTGTAGCCCCCCACAGGCAAATGGAATGTCAGCCAGTCTACCCATCTGGATCTCTAGCAAGATAACCTTTGTTGGAAGGTGATAACTGGGACACTTGGAGACTGCTCTGGTTTGAGCCTCCTCCGCCCTTAAATCATCAGGGAGGGTGACAAGACCCTTTAAACAACACTTAAATCCTAGACATTAGGGCGTCTCTGGGCCATCTGCTATCCTGGTGGACAAAGGAATTTCCTCTGAGTCTTTGTCCATACCTTGGGACACAGTATCAAACATAAAACATAACCATATTAAAATATCCGGTTCTATTGGGTCGAGCAGAACCAAACTTCCCAGTTCTCATGGCCGGAACTGGAACACCATATGATCCAAAAAGCGACTTGCTACAACCTATGGAACCGGAGTTACACAAATGCACATTAAATCATTTTTCATTTTAATACAAAAAATCTCCGCTAAAAAAGAAATCTCAGCTTTTCACTAAATCCCCATTGAAAACAACGGGCTTCTCCGCCATAGACTTTCAATGGTAAATTGCCGCCATTGAGGTCAATGGGGTTTCTCCGCCATTGAAGTCTATGGGAAAAGTCCCGAACTTTCAAGGGGGTCCATACTCCGTCGGGTTGGTCCAGGAGGGTCAAGGATGGTTCTGCAGTGATGCCGGAGCAGTGACTGCAGACACCCCAAACCTTGATCCGCTGGGCCCTCCGGAACCGGAGATATGGAGTACCAAAGTACAGCATTTCACACTTAGTCATTTTTCTGAGCCGTTTCTGCCGCCGCCGGCAAAGCCTATGGCGCGACCCGTTCTTCTCGGTTCGACCCTTATCGGGGGTCCAGGATTTGGGGACCCGGTTGTGGTCGAGTGGGGGGACGCCTAGGGACTAGGGACAAAAAGAATTTTATTCCTAGGGGCCCTAGAACTGTTTATTCCCACGCCACTTGACGTTGACCTTGACTTGTAAGTGATCAAAGCTCTCCTATTGAAAATGTATCCGCTTTGCGGTTTGCGGTCTGGACGGCAGCCAACTTGTTCTTCGAAAGTTACCTCGAGGAACCTCCATTGAAGTCGATGGGCCCATTGACTTTCAATGGGAAACCGCCACTCTCCCTCTCGGACGCCACCTGCTGGTCTTTACAGGAAACAGGACTAAAACAACAAGATTCTCCATTAGAATGCATGGAGCCCTAATGGCGGCCAATGGGGACCTGCAAAATGGTGCCTGAAAAGGCGGGAAAACTTCACAAAGAGCTATAATCATTAAAGGACTATTAACCCTTGTGCTCCCGGATGGATTCCAGTGTGTGTGATGCAGACACTGATTAAACCAGACATTACAATGGAACAGGGGAACAGGGGAATACACATGCACATGTCATTACAGGGGTTAAATCACTGTTCTGGGTCTTAGCCCAGTTAACCCTTTGACTCCCGGGTGAGGTCAGGGGATGGCCAAATGGGGTGTAACCCCTTTAATCCCAGGCCACCCCCTTTCTCCCTCTACACAATCCAATAGTATCCGATCAATTATTGAAAAACACTTTAAAATTGGATATTGATTTAAAAACTATTACTGATAATGGGCCTAAGTTTGTGTTTCGCAGAGCAAAATCTCTGGCGACATACTTGTCACCTAGTCTTTTTTCATCACAAGATACTATGGGCATAAGAAATGTACCTA
Source organism: Ascaphus truei (assembly GCF_040206685.1). Classification (NCBI taxonomy): domain Eukaryota; kingdom Metazoa; phylum Chordata; class Amphibia; order Anura; family Ascaphidae; genus Ascaphus; species Ascaphus truei. The sequence continues at coordinate 194,510,678 of NC_134485.1, read as the reverse complement.
AGGGCTTTTTTCAGTGTGGTCAATGTAATATCTGCCAATATGCGAAGCCCTTAAAAAAGATAGAATGTTTCAAACCGAAGACATTCAAGACCATACAGACATTTATTAACTGCAACACCAGTTACGTAGTCTATGTAATTCCATGTGGAAGTAACAAGGCCTATATTAGCGTACAATTAGGCCCCTAAAGCTTAGAATCCAAGAGCATGTACGCTTAATAAAGAAGAAAGACCCATTACACCCTGTCCCGAGACATTTTACCATGTGCCCTATGGGTGGAATAAAGGTTTTTTCTTTCTCAGGCCTTGAGCATATACCAGCAGCAAGGAGGGGGGAGATAGACTAAATCTCCTGAACAAACGAGAAATGTCTTGGATTTTTTGTATGGATAGCATTTATCTACTTGGCATAAATGTGGATTGGGAATTGGCCCATTTCCTATAGACTACTTATGAAGGGACAACAAGGGGACTTATACGTCTGAGTATATTTATATGCATGTTTGAATAGAAGTTGAGGCTGTATTCTTTTCAGATTGCTTACCACTCCAGTGTTGGAGGCTTTGCAAATCCCCCACTCTCACACACCTCTTCTTTCTCACCCTCCTCTATTTCCCCCCTCTCATTCTCTCCCTCCCCCACTCACTGTCTGCCTCTTTCTGCTCCCTCTATCTAATCTTCTCACTTTTTTTTTTTTTCAACTTTGTTTTATTAGTTTTTTGTGCATACACATCATAGAGTACAGAATATTGTCAAGTGTTTCAGGTATACGCCAAACTTACAGAAACAATTTACGAGGAACGGACGTACATTGGGGGGACCACAGGCCAGGACAAAGACAGACCGACAACATATAGGGACAGGGCAAAAAGGGGGAGGATGGCGGGGAGGGGGGGGGTAGGGATGGGGGAGCGGCTTGGGAGAATCGCTGTTCAATCGTTTCTCAGGAGTCCTGCACCACCACTGCCGTTGCTCTGCTCCAGTCCACCTCTCAGGGGAGCCTAATCCCGGTTCACCTCCGATTTTCGCTGATCATTGACTCAGACCACCGCTATACCTCAGGGGGAGCCCTACTGTCAGATCGTCCAGTCCAGCTCCCAGCCCAACATCCAAGGAGAACTCACCTAACTCTATCAAAGCCATATTGTGGCCTCATTCATCCCCTGAATATCAGTCTGAGCAAGCCATAATGACTATACTTTTTCGAATTTATCGGCTGAGTCGTTAACTAAACTCGTTAACTTCTCCATTCTGCAAATGAACCAAATTCTGTTTCTGATTTTATCAATAGAAGGAATCGCATTCTGATTCCACAGTGCTGCGGTCTCACACCTCATAGCGGTAGCAAAATGTGCTATCAGCTTGTTACCCGATCTAGATACCTCGTTTGTAGGTTTACCTAATAAAAATAGCCACGGGTCCAGCTGTATTTTGAGCCCTAAAAAGATCCTCTGCAGCCAATCCCGGATTTGGGTCCAGACCGGCACTATTTTCGGGCAAGACCACAGCATGTGCACCAGATCCCCTTGTTCCCCGCACTGCCTGGGGCAGAGCGGGGAAGCGCCCCGGACGAATTTAGCTAATCTGATTGGGGTGAGATACCACCGTAGTAATACCTTATATGAGTTCTCCTTCAATGTCGTGCATATGGAGCTCGAGGCCGCAGCTTTGAACACCGCGGCCCAGTCCTCGTCCTCTAGTTGAGCCTGGAGATCCTCTTCCCATTGTGCCACGAAACGGGGTTTGACTGTCTTGTCTGAGTCAGTATTCACCACTTCTCTGTATAAGGCAGAGATCAGTCCCCGCGTGTCTGCTCCGCGCACGCAGAGCTGTTCGAATTTAGTCAACGGTGGTCTCACCGGGTGTGCGTTATAGAATGCCCGGACCTGGAGGTACCTCATAAAATCAGTGTTAGGTAAGTCCGTTTCCAACTGTAATAGTTCAAAGGATTTGATCTTGCCTTTATCCTCCAGGTCCTTCAATCGACTAATCCCCAATTGCCGCCAGCGCGGGAAACATTTTTCTGCCAGCCCAGGAGCAAAGTCCGGGTTGCCATATAAAGGAGCCATCAGTGTGTGTTTGGAGGTCAAAGAGCAGCTACCTTTAGAAGCCTCCCAGACCGAGAGTGAGTTGAGCACAGAGGTCAGAGGAATGAGTACATCCTTCACCCGTGTCCTCGGGTACCAGATCAGGTCCATGAGCTCAAGCGGGGCGCACACCGCCTTCTCTAATGCCACCCACCTCCTGAGCCCCGGATCACTATGTCACTGTGTGATTTGGCACAATTGTGCCGCTTTGTAGTAGGATATAACGCTCGGAACTGCCAGGCCACCAGCTTCCTTAGCTTTCTGCATAATTTTTACTTTAATCCGTGGTTTTTTACCATTCCAAATAAATTGAGAAATAGCTTTTTGGAGCCCTGCAATGTCTGCTCTAACCACGGCAATCGGGAGAGTTTGGAACAGATATAGAATTCGGGGAAGGATGTTCATCTTGACACTATAGATCCTCCCCAACCAAGAAATACCATATGCCTTCCAATCCTGTAGCTCTTTTTTGAGAGTCCTCAACAGTTTGGGATAGTTTGCCGAATATAAGGAGCTTGTCTTTTTTGTGATCTGCACTCCTAGGTATTTCATGGAGGAGGGGCGCCATCTAAACTCAAAGTTGAGTTCTATCAGCTTCTCCATTTCTCTTGGCATGTATAAGCTTAGGGCCTCTGATTTAGATTGATTTATTTTGAAGCCAGAGATCTGGGCAAAACGCTCTAGAAGCTCGAACAGATTGGGCAACGAGATGAGCGGCTTGGTAAGGGTTAGAATAATATCGTCCGCGTACAGAGCCACTTTGTGCTCTTGCGAATGGATCTGTACTCCAGAGATATTAGCGTTACTCCGAATTTGTGCTGCGAGTGGTTTGATGCATAAGGCGAATAGCAGGGGCGAAAGCGGACATCCCTGTCTCGTACCACTTTTAATTGGGAATAGTTCCGAGGGGAATCCCTGGTGAACCACCTTGGCTGATGGTGCCGTGTATAATGCCTTGACAGCCTGTTGGAATATGCCTCCAAACCCAAATGCGCCAAGCGTGGACTCCAAGTATGGCCAATCAATCCTGTCAAAGGCCTTTTCCGCATCTAAGCTTAGGGCTATACTCCGAGTCTCGTTGGCTCCTATAAAGTCTATTATATCCACAATTCTCCTAGTGTTGTCGGCCGCTTGTCTACCTCTAATGAAGCCAACTTGATCCGGGTGGATGAGCCTCGGCAGGATTACATTTAATCTATTGGCCAGTAATTTATAGTAGATTTTACATCTGTGTTAATTAATGATATTGGCCGGTAACTTTGGCAGCTAGTGGGATCTTTGTCCTCTTTATGGATTACTGAAATCGACGCCTGGAGCATCTGTCCCGGGAAGGGCTACCCCGCTAGCACTCCATTAAACAGCTGGAGCATGTGCAGAGCTAAAACTCCGATAATTTTTTTATAGTACAGATTGGAGAACCCATCCGGGCCTGGGGCTTTTGATGCTTTTAAGTTTTTTACTACCGCCTCTAATTCTTCCCTTGTGAAGTCTCGTTGAAGAGCCTCTCGCTCCCTTCTGTTCACTTGTGGCAAGGCTGCGTCCGCTAGGAATTTCTGTAGATTTCTACTTGTCCTAGCATTGTGAACTACCTTCTCTCCATTATATAGCTGTGCGTAGAATTTCGCGAACTCCCCTACTATGACTTTAGGGTTTGAGGAACTCTGGCCTCCTACTGTCTTAATAGATTGAATGTTAAAATTTGGTTTCCGATTACGGAGTCTGGTGGCTAGCATAGTGTCCGGTTTATTAGCTTTCTCATAGAACTTCCTCTGTGTCCAACTCATGTCTTTCTCCGCCCGGGAGGTAAGGAGGAGGTTTAGCTCAATCCTAACATCCTTCAACTCCTTCAGAGTATCATCTCTACCTGTCCGGTTATGTAGAATAGAGAGCTCATGTAACCTGTGATAAAGCTGGGATAATTTGGCTTCCTTTTTCTTTTTCCTATTTGCAGCTATACCGATTAGTACCCCCCGAATTGTGGCTTTATGAGCCTCCCATAACAGTGATTGGGACTCCACACTGCCACTATTTATCCTGAAATACTCTGATATTTCAGACTTCACCTTTTTCTGTATATCCGGGATTTTAATTATTGATTCATTTAGCTACCAGTTTGCTCCTGGGCTGGCACTACCAAATTGGTTGCATCTCAGCTCTACCGATGCATGGTCCGACCAAGTAATATCATGTATGCTTGTATCGGAAATTTGTGGGACCATTCTGCTCGACACAAAGAAGTGGTCAATCCTACTGTAGCTGTCATGTGGGTGGGAGTAAAAAGAATAACTGCGGTCCCCCTGGTGCTGCTCTCTCCAGATATCCACCAGGCTAATCTGTTTGAGTCCTTTCAGTAGTGGGATATTCCCCTCTCTCTTAGTGGTTTTCTGGGACGTGGATCTATCTACACTTGCGTTCATGACTGTGTTAAAGTCGCCCCCCAGAACTATTTGTCCCTCGGCCCATAACTGAAGCTTCTGAAAAAATGCGTTATAGAAGTCTGGTTGACCTTCATTAGGCGCATAGATACACGCTAATGTCATTCTGACCTGCTTAAGGAGCCCGATCAGTACTAGATACCTCCCCTTAGGGTCCCTTTTAACCTTTTCAACCTGGAAGGGGGTGTTATTCTGAAACAAAATAGCTACACCTTTCTTTTTCTCCTCCCCTGATGCTAGGAAAAACTTTCGGAAGTTAGAATCGAGGAATTTCGGGTTATTGCGCGAGCTAAAGTGAGTCTCCTGGAGGAAGACCACGTCAGCCCGTCTCCTCTTGAACTCCGTGAAAGCGACTCGTCGCTTGTGAGGACTGTTGAGCCCTTTGGCGTTTTGCGAGATAAAAATTACCTCCATTTTATGCAGCAGTGTCTGTGTGGTGCTAGTGTGTAAGCAGATCTGATCTTACCCCAAACCCTGGGCATTTTCTGTACTTGGGATTCGTAGTGCAGACACCAGAAGCGCCTATTCAACCAACCGCAGGTTGGGACTGGGAAGGAAAAGGGAGAAAACATGAGGAAGGAATACAAACATATAACACATAGAAACATCATGGGAACCGTATTGGTCCTGCGAGACCTCGGGTTCAATGCCCGGTGGAGATATTTTCTCCCTGGACCCCCCTCCCCCCTGGTCCCATAGCCAGCCACGGATCACCAGGTCAATGCCAGGTAGGTGGGACACGACCCCCCTCCTGGCGAAGACGCACATACCTGCAGGCAGAGTGGTGGTTACTCCCCCCCCCCCCGCCGGCAACTATGTGTGTTTCAAAACCTAACAACTAGCTTCACATCTATTTATATTTTTCGTTCTTATTAACCTATGCTTAACCTTTTAACGACCTTGAACTCTGTTCACGAGCTCCTATTTCTTATCTAAACCTAGAACTATAAACCCTACTCTACTTCTGCCCTTACTACCGCTAACTACTTTTCCTCCTCCTTATCTACTCCCTCTCCACTTCCACAACCCTCTGGGGACATGCCTAACCGCTAGCCGCAGCCTACTTATTATCGATGTATTGTGCCCCCTGCTTGCCATGCTACTTTAACTCCCCATCCTGTCTCATGTCCCCTGTGCCCTCCCTATACTTGTGAATCCTTCTCACCCCTCCCCCCTCTCCGTCCAGAGTTACCCCTCCCCGAGCGGCCAGGCAACCTCCTTCTGCACCGCTATCTGGATTCCATCCTGTGGAGTTCATCAATCACAGCGGTCGATCCCCGGCGGCAGAACTCGCGCGCCCCCGCCAGGGAAGACCACTCCACTTCCGGGATGTCGCCTCTCCCCCGACGTCATCCCGCCGCCTGCCGGGTCTTCTAGCCGCACCTCCCTATCAGCTCTCGCGAGATCGGGTCCCCCCACGTCACCGGTGTGGGCGCGTTGTGCTCATTCAGAGGCGGGATTCCAAGGAGAGAAGGCTGGATCAGGGGAGGCTCCCTGGGCGGGTCCGGACGGCGGAGCAGTCCTTCCCGCCGAAACCCCCGCCGCCATGGTAGATCTCGCGCCCTTCTGTCCTCCTTCCTTTCAGGTAGGCAAAGCGACGCCATTTTGGGGACACGTGTTGCAGCCATCTTCTTAGGGCGCCTCCATCTGCAGCAACGGGAAGACTCTAGCGCCTCAAAAGTCTCTCGGTGGGGAGGATTTCTGGCATAGCCGGAGGGTAAGGGCTTGTTTAAACCGCGCAACGGGCGCAACAGCAGATCGCGAACCGTAATCTGTCCAACATTTATGGGCTTTTTCCGCTTCCCCCTTCCTTGCTTGGTCTCCTCTCTGTCGTGGGTGAGGGACCCTGCTTCCCTGGTGGGGAGTCCGTCCTCTTCCCCTGCTGGGTTCCCTCCGCACCATTGTCCTGTAGCCCCCGCACCCCCAGCTTTTTTAGGAAGGCTGCACCTTCTGAGGGGTGCTTGAGTACCTGCGGTCGGCCATTTTTGATGGCCACGAGGGCGAATGGAAATGCCCACCGATATCTAACCTCGCTGTCCCTTAGAGCCTTGGTAATATGTCCTACCGCTCTCCGTCGGGCCAACGTAAGGGGGGACAGATCTTGAAAGATCAAAAGGGTGATCCCCTCGAAGGTGATGTGAGGGGTGGCACGGGCAATTCTGCTCACCTCTTCTTTGACGGAGAAATAGTGGAGCCGGAGGATCACGTACCTAGGGGGGTTAGAAGGCATGGGTCTGGAACGTAAGGCCCTATGGCACCTGTCCATTCTGAAGTCTGATTCCGGACTGCCTGGTAGGATAGAGGCCATCCAGCGGGACAGCAGTGCCTCTGGGTCCAGAATTTCCTCTGGGATCCCCCGGACTCTAAAATTATTTCTTCGATCTCTATTTTCTCCGTCTTCTTGTCTGGCTTCTAGCTCAGCGACTCTCTGCTCCAGAGCCTGCACACGGGAGTTTGTCTCTTTGTGGGTATTGGAACTAGCTTCCATGCGCTACTCAAGTTAGTTGGTTCTTGTCCCTATTTGTAAGAGGTCGTGTCTGAGCCCCTCCACCTCTCCTCTGAAGAAAGATTTTAAGTCAATTAATAAACGTGATATTTCTTTTTTAATGACTTTTGAATGCTCCGCTGCCGCTCTAGAGCCCTCCGCATCTTGGGCTGAATCTGAGTCAGAGACAGCTGAAAGCTCCGCAGCCCCTGCCTTGCTTTGGCCGGTAAAGTAGGCCCTAACATCTGATTTGCGACGTGTCTTCTGCCTCGTTGCAGCCATCCTTTATTGGGGCTTATTTGCTGAACTGGGGAGGGTTTAGACGTCCGTAGCTCTGTTTTTAATTTCAAAATTGCCGGTTTTGATATTGATTAATAGCTATAAAGTGCCGGCGGTTGGTGGAGCTGTGTGACTATGCAACCATCACCAACCAGCCGCGCATGCGCATCATCTTCTCACTTTTTATCACTCTCCCCCTCTCTTACTCTTCCGTATCTCTTTCACGCCTCCTCCCTCTCCTTCACTCCTCTCCCTCTCTTACACTGCCTCCTGCTCACTCTCCTCTCACACTTTCCCTCACACCCTCCTCCTCACACCCTCTCCTCTCTCTCACTCAATACCCCCCTTTTACTCACTCCCTCCTCACTCAGCCCTCCTCTCCTTTCACATTCAGTCCCCCCCTCTCTCACACTCAATCCCCCCCTCACACTCAATTTATCCCTCCTATCACACTCCACCCCAAATCTAATTACACTGCCCCACTCAAAACACACACACAGCTCCCAAGAATTTGACCTTGTGGAGCGGCCACTGGCTGGGCCCAACTTCCAGCACCAGCCCCCCGCAGCCGACGGCTCAGACCCCAGCTCTCCCCCCCCCCCCGTCGGATGGCCCAGGAACACACTAAATTGGTGTTCGAGAGTTGCTGTATATGCTACATACAGTAGAGGCAGCGATTATTCTAACAAAAACCAGTGGCAATTCCCCAAAAGACCCAGTTACACCCAGGTACATTCTGAATACATGCCTTAAACTTTCCTTAAACTAGCCCCAGCATTTTTGCATTGATTAATGGCCTATCAGATTAACAGCGGGGGGTCCCTGGCAGTCCCATTCAAACTGAATGGGACTGCCAGGGATCCCTGCTGTGTTAATCCTATGGGTCGTTAGTCAATGCAGAAATGCCTTAAATGTGCCTCAAACTAGCCCAGAACATACCCAGCACATACCCTGAATGTAACCCGGCTAGTTTAAGGCAAATGTTAGAATAAGCGTTGCCTCTACTGTAGTCTAAATCAGGCTAATTCTAAGGGGTTGTTCATGAATGTGCAATAGTGCTGATCTGACACTAATGCACAAAAAACTTTAATTGACTTGAATGAGCGTTTAACATGCTAACATACTAAAATACTGAGGGCTATATTTACTAAGCAGTACTACTCCATCAGGCACCTCCCAGCAGCGGGAGACCGTGAATGGACCAGAAGGGATCTTTCAGAGCTGGAAGTCATCTTATGGCGTAATTTAGCATAGTAAATGCCCTAAATATCTCCTAACAGCTGAGCTATTCAAAATGCACAAATTGTCACGTTCTTTAAATAGAAATGTTTTGTGACTACAGGTAGGAAACAAAATTGGGAAGTAATTTACATGTTTTAGTATACACTAGACTCAATTATAGCAATTAACATTCTAAAATGAATGCAAGCAACATTTGCTTCAGTTATCTCCTGTATTTGCAAGTGACATTTTGCAATGCAGATTGTGAAACACAACATAACAGTGAATCTATCCCATTGTGCCACTATTCACATTGTGGATAATCTATGTGTGCTATGCCGTCTCCTCCTCTCATTCTATTTGTCTGTATATTTCTCTCCATGCATTCCCTACCTCAGCTGCTTGCTCTCTTACCTCAGCTGCTTGCTCTCTTACCTCAGCTGCTTGCTCTCTTACCTCAGCTGCTTGCTCTCTTACCTCAGCTGCTTGCTCTCTTACCTCAGCTGCTTGCTCTCTTACCTCAGCTGCTTGCTCTCTTTCCTCAGCTGCTTGCTCTCTTTCCTCGGCTGCTTGCTCTCTTTCCTCGGCTGCTTGCTCTCTTCCCTCGGCTGCTTACTCTCTTACCTCAGCTTCTTGCTCTCTTTCCTCAGCTGCTTGCTGTCTTACCTCACCTGCTTGCTCTCTTTCCTCAGCTTACCTTCTGCACAACCTTAGTGACAAAGTTGAGACCCCTGACAAAGTTTTCTTCTCCCACATTTCCTGAAGAGTCGACCAGAAAGAAAATCTCGTGCTGTTTTCCACTCATTGGGTACAGGACTTTATCTCCTGAGTTCCTTGCTGGGAGAAAAAACATATGTGGTATTCTTTTCAGTTTCTTGACTTAAAGCATTTACAACAATGCAATGCAAGTCCACCCCATAACTATTCATATGCAAGCTTTATTGCCTCTCAGTAATACTGTCTTGGATAGGGGTGAGGGCGTAGATATAAATGTTAACAACTTAAAGCTGCAGACAAAGCAATATCCTAGATGTTATTTTTTGTTTTAATAAATCAGTTCTGTACTATGAGAAAATACTTGTAGCATTTAAAAAAAATAAAAAATAAAGCATGTTAGACACATTTGTAATGCATGGGTTCCTCAGGAGAAATTTCATCATATAAGATGGACGGTCCCTTAGGGATCACAATTCCCTGTTTTATTCCTCTTAACCATCTAGTGAGCTCATCAACAGCCTCCTCTTTAGAATAGGTGACCTTGCCCCACCAATGGTCTACTATGTCATCTTTCATCAAGATAAACCGAGTATGGTCCATAAACTCAGAATACCTCTCAAATAAAGGAGCCAACCATTTCTTGCTGTGGTCTTCTAGCCCCGAGGAAGACACTGACCCTTCTGTGTCTCCCCGAGAAGAAACACCGGACGTACCGCTAGAAAGAGAATCCTTACTTTTGCCTCTGATCACATTTTTGTATACCATAGGGTTCATTACCGAGGGTTTAGAACACACTGAACCCTCCCTCTCAGAAGACGTTGACCCCTTGGATTTACCCCTAGACACAGGGTTAAACACTGTAGAATTCGGCACAGGTATCCTACTGGCCCACGGTATCTCCCCATCAGACCCCTCATCACTATCAACGGACTGGCAGGACTGGGTGACCAAAGAGGGAGCTTTGGAAGTCTTACTCCTACTAGAACCCTGGTGACTTGACCGTGACCTGCAACTGGATGGGGCAGGGGCAGTGGCCGGGGCATTACCAGTATCTGGAACAGTGTCCTTAATTCGGGCTATGCCTCAACCAGTGGAGACCTTTCTACAGTTCCGCGTGGCAACTCTGCTCTTGCCTCATCCCGATACAGACTCTCTGTAATGATCCAGCTCTTCCTGGGTTAAGCTGGTACTTATTGGGAAGCCTGGTACATGCTTCCGGTCTAGGCCACTGGTCGAGTCGGAAGTGACGTCATCTGCTTGCGATGATCCTCTTGCCCTCAGGAGCAGTCTCGGGTCCCGTCTCCACCACACAGAGAGTCGCCACGGCCGTGGGACTTCTATGCGGCTCAGGCCGCACCAGCGCCTGCTGTCGGGGACTCTCCGGACTCATCCTCTCCTTCTCACCGGTAAGTGGGCTCGACTGGACCGCACCGCTGGGGTGGTTCGCCGGCCGGCGTATCACATCCGATGATACACTGTCCTTCTTGTCGTCCGACAAAGACGGCACAGACACCTCCACAGGGGAACGACATTGGGGCACCTCGCAGCCACTGGCGGTAATCGGCATGAAGCGGTCCCACTCCGGCACCACCAATGTTAGCGATCCCCATTCACCCTTGGCAGTCACCTTTTCTTGCTCCGGTCCCGCAGCTGGACCCGCATAGGAAACCAGGTCACCAACCGGATCACTCTGTAGGGCACACGGGCCCGTAGCCACATCGCAGTTGTCCACCTCCATTAGCGTCACTTGAGGTCCCTCAGGCTGGGCGACGATGGTAGGGAACGGATCTCCTGTCCATAGATAATAGGTCCCTTCGTTCTGTTCCCAGTAGCAGGGTGGAATGCTTGGGTTATAGATTGCCCCTACTCATATCTTTCATGGTTGAGGAATACCTGTTCATACTGTAGGTATCTAATCTGCAACAAGAAGCTGCCCTTTGTATGAAAACCGCTCCTGTTTATCCTTGCAATTGGACTGTTCAAATAATGTTACATAAATGTTCCTGGTGCCCTTTTACTTCTTGCTCAACATAGCAGCCCTGCACGGACCATAAGCCCCTGAGAATTAAGGTAAAAGAACCGCTGAGAATCACACCTATAGAACGTAAAGAGACATTGGGACACTTTGGTGTGTGGCTCCTCTTCTTTTGGCCGGGGGAAGAGGTGTTACATATATATTAAATACATTTTACCGAGATCTTTAGTAAAATTGTACTTAATAATATTTCTTAAATAATTCATTGTTTATATTTATTTATATATGATTTTTTTTTATTCTTTAATGATTTCCCAGCTAAATCAACCTTCCCCAGCTGACTAGCTCAATCTCCCCCACCCTTTCTCATTCCCTCCCCTCTGCCAAATAACAAGAGCGCCCCCTAAAGCGATGGAATATTTTCCCCGAGCCCACATGCATTGGGCATAACCGGAGGAGCTGCAGTTTGGAGGACCAGTCCACTGCATTTCAGGAGGAACGAGGGGGGTTGGATTTCTCCCTCTCTTCCCTAATACCGATAGCCTAAGCTTGCAACTCCAAAGATGCAGAGTTAGATATAAGTCCCCCGCGCAAGTACAAGCCGGACACCCGGCGCTCATGCTTGGAGCACTCCCCAAGCATGAGCGCGCTCAGCACCAGCAGGGACTTAGCCTCATGCTCTCCATGATCTTTGACAATGGGTATCAAAGCTACGTGATGAAGAATGTGTGGGGATGGTGCATCCTGATATTAGAGCACCAGGGAGGTAAGAGACTGACTTTATGAATTGTAGGCGGTGAGGAGTCACACAATGAGAGATTCATTTTAACTTCCCAGACACATCATTTAAAATGCTTGTATCTCCAGAACAAAGCATCAGAATGTTAAAATAAAAACAGCTTTGATTAAAGTTGCTGAAAGATTCCTTCTCCTGTTATTGTGTTTTTAAGGCAATATTCTCACCTGAAGCCTGAATTTGTGAGTTGAGCACCATCAGTTCCCTCTCCAGATCTTCTGTGGTATCATACTGAATCCACCCTGTAGTCAAAGGAAATAGCAGACAAGAACCACCAATCAAAAGACTCCAATAGGCAGGTTAGAGCATAGCCCCCAAGTACCTTATCTCACATAGATGTTTGACAAATATTTTTAATTGAGAAATTTCCATTATTCATTCTTTTGTTTTAATCATTAATACTTATTTCACAGTGAAATCATCCAGCAGTTTTAATTTTCAGAGAAATAATTATATGGAATATGTTTTGCATTCCCATTTAAATATTGCTACCAGTGACCGAGTATTTGAAAAATAATTAAAATGCACAAGGGGACCATTAAACAGAGTCTTCTTGCTGCAAAACAATACATTTAATATATAAAATATCCAATTATTTACATTGTTTTTTCCCCCCATCTTTAATCAATTTGGCACTTTATTTTGTCTCTTTATTCCAACATATGTAACTACAGTATGTGAGTACGTGAGTCAATAATGTGTAATATCTATGCTGATAAGTGAGATAAGATAAATTGGCTTCTGCTAGTGCACCTATAACTACGATCAGCCCTAAACTCACCAGGGGAACATTACATAGAAATCTTTGAAACATAAAACTGAAAAGAGGGTTAAGAGCCAGGTCCCACCTGACTAGCAGCTGACCATAAAACCACATATTGTGACTATTCTAACAATATCATTGAAGCGCTATGTACATTAATGGCAATATATAAATAAAGACATACAATATACAATACAATACAATTGTCTGCCTTACTCCAACTGTGCTTAAAGATGTGGTTCCTTGTGCTTCTTTGTAAATTAAGTATGATTTATTTTTTCAGAGGCCTTTAATAGGGATTTTGTTTCTCAATCAAATGTTTTTCTTTCCTTTATCCCACCCTTATTGGAAAACCAATAAAGATAAGGGGAGGGGGTGGGGAGGATAGAGCGAGCTCTGGCTGAACAGACACTTAATGAACACTAAGTGACATGAGACAAAAGGGAGCAGCCAGTGGTAATCAAACCCCTCCAAAGACTCTGCTCACAATGTTTACACAGGATCTTTAAACATTCTTGTAAGTGTCAGATTTAGATTTTTTAAAAAGGCATCAGCCCCCCCAGACTTAACCCCTACAACATGTCACTGACATTAGTATACTTTGGTCCTAGTTAAGGCTCCGACGGTGGCATGTTTATTAGGTTGAATGTACAGATGTAGCAAGTCTTAATGTCTCTGGAGCCACGGCCGAAAAAGCAAACATCTGCGTCACCGGGAACAGAGTCAGTCGCGGTCACACAGCAGGGGGTCCATGCTTCTGGATCGAACGCCCCGCTGCATTAGGCTGCGGTTCCAGTCATGTCTGTGACACGCGCGCCCACACCCATATGACCCATCAATAAAGGACTGTTATTGCAAGACCTGCTCTCTCTATCTTTGCTGTGCGCTGCACACCCTGGCTTTTGGAATCAAAGCTACAGAGGAATTGTTCTTTTTGTTTTGGTTCCTTTTATAGTAATTATGACGCCATCATGAATCAAAAAGACAAGCATGTGGCTGATTTGCTTGAATTTAGCAGGCACGACAAAGAGCAGGAACATGTTTCTTTTTTACAAGGCGTAAATAGGTGATTTAATCTTTCTGAAGAAGATAATTACAATTGGAGTCCCCTTTCTCCGTAACTAAGGGAACTATACGTCTTTACCTGTGGCTCACAGAAGGCCTAAGCCTCCGGCAGTGGGAGCCTGGGGTGAGCTTGTTTATCTGGATACGGCGCCTCCACCTGGGAGGGATCCTAGTGCCGCAGGATAAACCCTCACAGGAACCAAAAGGGCTTCCGGTAGATACAGGGCCCGTGGAGCATTCTCTTCACATATTTCATGGCCCGCGGCCACTATTACGATACTCCAACGGTGTGTAGGGTCGTACTTTCGGCCTATGAGATGTGCATTGGTTAGACCGGGGAGTTGTTTTAGGTGGGTGCAGACTTCATGCTGGGGCGTATTGGCGGGAACGTTCCCTACTGCGAGCACATGGCAGGGAGATTTGTGGAACTCCAGGGCCCAGTCGTGGACCTCTTGCTTGGATGGCACAAACATGGTTTTGCTAATTTGCACTACTCTCTCACGCACCCCAGGTCTGAATCTCAGCCACACCTCCAAATGTAGCCCCCTTTCCCTGTAACTAAAGGAACTACACGTGCTGTCTTTACCTGTGGCTTACAGAAGGCCTAAGCCTCCAGCGCTGGGAGCCTGGGGCAAGCTCGTTTATCTGGATACAACGCCTCCACCTGGGAGGGATCCTAGTGCCGCAGGATAACCCCTCACAGGAACCAATACAGTCAGTAAAAAAGGATACGCACATGGGTATAACTAACTTATATTTACTAACACACATATAACTAGATAACACTATACACAGTGCCCCAACACAATACCCACAATACAATAACCTACACAATGTTCACACCCCGGTGAGATCCCCCAAAGTACTGAGGTGCTCTGGGCACCAAACCACCCAGTATCCACAGAGCCAAGCCCACCCAAAGTGTGTGGAGTAGCGTTACCCACTGTGTATGGTCGTTGGTGCACGTGGGTACCTTCCTGGTCTCCGTCCAGGCCAGGGTATATGGAAGATGATGGGTCCGCAGGGCGCAACGTGATCCCATGACGCTGGGTCTGCTGACTCCTCTCACTCTGCACCGAAGGCGTCCGCCTCTTGAGGGAGCTCCAGCTGGAGGATGTCCCTTAATGTCTCTTAGTGTGCCTGTGGTCTAGTCCCAGACCGCAGGCCACAGGTCACCGTGTGGTGTCTCTTCACGGGTGAACTAATATTACACAGTAATAGGGGAGCGTCCCTGCAATACTGTGCATGGAAGGGAAACCTAACTGGGACCTGCAGGGGAATTATAGCCTAGTCCGCGAGCCACTGACACCTGGACACTACCTCACCCTTGCCATCCTCTTTCTGACTGAGCGCGTGGTTCCTTCACGCCAAAATGTATCTAACTCCTCTCTCCTCCAGGAGCCCTATTGACTGCTCTAGCACCATGTGCCCTCCTTTACCTGAAGGACTCTGGGACATGTAGTCCTGTGCAGAGCGTCTTAATGGCCACCGCTCCTCCTGCCCAATGCGCATGTGCGAGGACCACACTGCACATGCGCAAAGTCAAAATGACGACTTAGCCGGGTTTGCCCACGGCTCTGGCGGGACCCGAGCAGGTAAGAGGGGATATGGCTACATCCTCCCCCTGGTGGGGAATCCAATGTCCCGCTTAGGAACAACATATATACACAAAGTTTATATAATAAAAATGCATAATATTATATACAACTTAACTGGTGCATTCAAACAATCACCCTATGTGTTTCGTAAGTGTGGCTAACTTCATCAGGGGTATAGTAATCACATGAGGGGATACTTTTTGATTGAAGACACTTCATAAGGAGATATGGGAGTGTACAATTAGCAATCAAGGATCATTAACCCTTAAATTGTCAGAAACAGAACCCATGCCTAGTACATTCACTCCAGACCACAACAAGGCTCAAATGCCCTTGTAGATAACAAAGCATTAATACTAGATGTAATCCTAAACCACATAGGGTGGACAGTGGCACTGGTATCATTAACCCTGCATGGGTTCTATTTCAATAACAGGAGTTGATATACTAAATAATACATAATTACACACTTGAATATACATTGCTTCATCATGCATAGCATCATATAATATAACAATATTACCAAGATATAGAACCATAAGAAATAAATGGTATAACAATTATACATGGATCTTAGAATATTAATGGATGATAGAGCATATATGCCCAACGGGTCAAATAGTTGGGCATCGACTATGATGGCATATAATATAGAAATCTAAAAATATCAACTGAGATGTATATTCAATTACAATATTAACACATCTTGTTGATCACAGTGTGGGTACAGCGCAAAGGTAAGTCTCATTCTTTAAGGAATGAGCCTAGATCAAAATTTAGATTCAGTCCTAGCGGGGAAAGTGTTTTAGCTGATATATCCAGAATGATTCCCTTCTGGAGATCTCAACAATTCTGTTACCCCCCTCCAGCTGGGTTTAGGACACTCAATTCCCATACATTTTAGGCCTGTGGGATCTTGATTATGAACTAGTAAGCAGGGATAGAACGATGAAACAGAGCACACAAGCAAAATGGAGCAGGAAGGACCCAGAATCAAAAATAGAATAAAAGGGCACTTTAATGTGACAAAAGACCCATCCAACGCGTTTCGAACGTCGCAGCGTTCTTTTTCAAGGATAAAATATAGTGTAATACCACCCATTAAATACCCTCTTACCTGCAGGGAAATTCACGCCAAAAACGGAAGCACGATGACGTCACGACGCAATGCGTCAAACAGGATGGTTAGTATCATGCAAGCTTATGAGTCTTAAGTGCTCTAATATCCTGACTTTAAGAGCTCTAATCGTTCTCCCCACATATCTTTTGCCGCAGCCACATGTTATAAGATATACAACAAACTGACTTTTACAGTTTATGAAATTATTGATATAAAATTTCTTAATATGACTGTTGTCACCATCATGTGGCTGCGGCAAATTATCCTGAAAAAACTCTTGGCTGGTTTCATATGTTTACAAACGCTACAAGAACCACATTTGAAACAACTCCTGGTGATAAAAGATTTATCAACCCTAGAAGTAGTTATGTCACTTGGGGAAACATATGATCCGATGGTTCTCGCCCTACGGTACACAAATGCAGGACCAGAATCAGTGTATTTTTTAAGCACAGGATCCATAGATAATACGTTCCAATGTTTGGAAATGATAGATTTAATTTTCCCACTTTGTTTATTAAATTGTGAGATAAATAATGGACATTTATTATTGGATTTTTCAGACCTATTTGTTCAGTAGGTTCACATATTTCTCTGTGTCAGTACCAAGGCGAGAATCACCCATATCCCGAGTGGGCAACAATGACGTTCTCTCTGTGTTAAGGGCATTATCAAAAGCAATATTAAGGTGAGACTGAGAATAACCTCTATCTAAGAAACGTTTACCAAGACCCTCAGACTGAGAAAGGAAATCACCAGGTGTAGAGCAGTTCCTTCTCAGTCTGAGGAACTGTCCTTTAGGAATGGCTCTGATCACATGGGATGGATGGCAGCTGTCCGCCCTAAGAAAAGTATTCCTTGAGTTTAATTTTCTATATACATCCGTTTGGATTAGTTTATCAATATCCACAAACAATTGTAGATCCAGAAATTCAATGTGATGTGAATGAAAATTGAGTGCGAATTTAAGATTATAATTATTACTTATTAAGTAGGTGTGCAGTATAGTGAATTCTTTTAGGAGACACATTCATTTTGTGTTTTCCTTCCCCCCTTTTTCTGATTCACTTTTCAGTTCACAGTTTGCACCCACTTTTTTGATTACCATATATTTACTCATTATTTCGCTTCAATTGGTGTGGTTTTGTGATCAATCCCTAACCCTAGTGCTTTCTCTATAATTATTACTGTTAAGATAATAAACAAAAGAGTGAAGTGTAGTAACATCCCATTTCCCAATAATGATTAAATCGTCCACAAATCTTTTATAAAATGCCAATTAACTGTAAGTAAAATTTGTGCTTAAAGGTGAAAAAATTGTGTGTAAGAAGAAAAAAAATAGCGTCCAAAATAAATGCAGATTGAAAAATTGAAATTTCTGGTATCTCAATAAATTGGCGAACAGCTGCCATCCCGTGATCATGTTGTATAACTGAGTAAAGAGATGTAACATCAAGTGTTACCCACAAATAATGGTTATCCCAAGTAACATGTTTAATTTGACTAAGAAGATCACCAGAGTCCAGTATAAAAGAGGGTAATTTCCTAACAAATGGTTGAAGAAAATTATTGACATATCTTGACAAACCATCTCCCAAAGATCCAATACTAGAGACAATTGGTCGGCCAGGTGGGTCGACCAATGTCTTATGGATCTTTGGGAGATGGTGGAAGACAGGAACAATAGGCTGTGGAGAAATTATATATTTAACCGCATCACAGGAAAGAACTTCCATAATGACACCTGAGTCAACTAGTTCAAAAGGGCTTCTAAAAAGTGCGGTGTGGGATCAGCGGGTAGTACAAGGTAGGACAAGCCATCCTCAAGTTTGCGTAAAGCCTCCTTGACATAACTGTCTCTGCTCTGCACCACCACAGCACCACCCTTATCCGCAATCTTTATGACTAGTGAGGAATTAGTTTGTAATGTTTTCAAAGCTAAACGTTCACCTTGATTCAAATTGTCATAATTAATACGTGAAAATGAAAACCCATGAGCCAGAATACGAAGGTCCCTGATAACCAAGTTTTCAAACATTGTTAAAAATTGACCTTTAACATGGGTGGGATAGAAGATAGAGCTCTTTTTTAGGCCTGAATTCCATTCAGAAAATGTAGGTACAATAATTTCATCAGAAGTCTGCTCCGACAGAAGGTCATTCATGTCCTGTAATGTACAAAAATCATTGAAAGTATGAAAAGCAGTAGATACCGGAGGAACGGAGTCAGATGAGGGGACATCATACTCGGTGACTTGGATGGGGGGACACCACCCGTTACCATCTCCGGTCGACCCAATAACATTTGGACTAAATTTATCAAAAAACTCTTTTAAGGATAATTTTCGAACAAATTTATAAACATCAATAGTAGTGTTAAATAAATCAAAATTTGTAGCAGGTGAAAACTTGAGGCCTTTATCCAAAAGTGACAGCTCAATAGGGGAGAGAGTGGTTCCTGATATATTAATAACATTAGGAAAGTCACTCAAAATTTCTTCCGTTTGGGAGCGGACCTGTAACCTCCTTATAGGTTGCCAAGAGGTAGTTGTTAGTATCCACATCTTCACAATATGTTTTGATATGGATAACATCTCCCTCTGTGAAGATCATTAGGTCAAGAAAATAGACTGACATAGTATCACTCACAGATTGAATCTGAAATTTACGAGAATTCAAATTAATATATTCAATGAATTTTGTTAGATTCTGGGCTGTACCATTCCAAATGAACAGCACGTCGTCTATGAAACGGCGCCAGAGCACAAGGTTCGCACCAAAGAGGTTGTGGGACCAGATAAAATCTTCCTCAACATTCCCATAAAAATATTGGCATAACTTGCTGCGAACCCGGTTTCCATCGCCGTTCCACAGACCAGTAAAAAGTAGCCGCCTTCGAAACAGAAATAGTTATGCCCAAATATATAAAGCATGGCATCCAAAAGGAAGTCTATTAATTCCCTTGGTAATTCAGGATCTTGTTCGAGTATTCGCTGAATAGCTGTACGACCAAATTGGTGCTCTATGACAGTATATAGTGATGTTATATCAGAAGTCACCCAGATGTATTGTGGTTGCCAGTGAATATCCTTGATTGCTTCTAATACGTGAGTTGTATCTCTAAGATAGGATGGCAATTTAGAGACATATTTCTGTAAAAAGAAATATATATATTGGGAAATATTAGAAGTCAACGATTTAATCCCCGAAACTAAGGGTTTCCCTGGAGGAGGAAGGGGGGGGGGGGAGGTGTCATAATTTTATGGACCTTTGGTAAAAAGTAGAATATTGGCACTATAGGATCTTTAGAGTCCAAAAAATCATACTCTTTCTCAGTTAGTATTTTACTGTCCAACCCCTTTTTCAAAAGATTTCTCAATTCTACCAGGAATTCCCTTGTAGGATTCTTTTTTCAATTTACGGTTGGCCTTTTCGTCTCCCAAAAGTCTATTTGCTTCAATTATGTAATAGGAACGGTCCATCACAACAATTCCTCCTTGTCTGCGATTTTATTACAATTTTTTTTACTGGACTCTAATTTCCTAATATACTTTTTTTCTTGTTTAGAAAGGTTACTCATTTTACTTGTAAAGTTGGCAGCTGTCAGCTCTAAATCCTCAATAACCATTTTGGAAAAAAATAGCTACGAAATCTCCGCTACAAAATTGAGGATTAAAAGTTGAGGGTGTTCTGAAAGAGGAATGGGCTAATTTAGCATTTTGTTCGCTCTCTATGGGGCCGTTTCCCAAAGCAGTGATAAGTGCGATAAATGGCTTTATTGCGCAATACTGCCTGCAATTCGATTCTAAAAGCAGTGATAACAGTGCAGTATCGCGCTATAAAGGCTTTATCACCAAAAAACAGTCAGTGATAAAAAAAGTAGTACGATTCAAGGTTTATTTCCCGTGTTTGGTGTCATTAACAGTTGTAGTCTGATTTCTACCATATACCTTTATCCTGTTGTTTAATCAGTGGGGAATCTACCCGAGGAAAGCATTGAATATTTGCACTATATATTATACAGTATAATACTATAAACGGTTTTCTTTTTTTCTTACATAATTACTGAGCACTTATTTGCACCAAGGAGGACAATTTTCTCTGTCAGACTAGTTTGATAACCAAGAGACTTTATAATTAGCTCTCATAGGCCCAGATTTACTAAAGGTTGCTAAGATTGTTTGAATAAGATTTAAGGTATGCTAAAGCTTAGCACCCTTTAGTGAATCTAGGTCTTAGAGTTTGTTATGTGTTGGTCTTGCTTAGAAGCGCACCCCCCACTGAAGTGTTACAGCTTGGGAAGATACTTGTCTCTTACTCCGGACATTAGTACCCTTCTGTGACACATAAATTGTTTGGCCCAAGTGTGCCTGTGACTGGGTAAATAAAAGCCACCAGCTATATGCCTGGCAGACATATGTTTAGTCTGCAGTGCAGCAGTGATGAGGTTAACTTCAGCTGGGAAGCTAAAGGCAATTAGTTGAATCCCAGCTGCTTAATCAAGGTGTGTTAAAAACCCCAGGATGTGCACACATGCAGCTAGCTGGTCAGGAGACAGGAGTGAGTTACTGAAGAGATTACTGAAATCACCCAACTACAAGCAGAGAGATGAAAGACTATTGCAGCAGCAGGCAGCACAGGATGAGCAGATGGCCAGACTGCTGACCCAATTCCAGGGATCTGCCAGTCCCGAACCCCCAATACTCCTGAGGAAAATGGCTCTGAACGAGGATCCAGAGGTTTTTTATTGACATTTGAAAGGGTTGCCGAAGCTCAGGGCTGGACTGCAGATCGCTGGGCCACTGCTTTGGCCCCGCTCCTCATAGGAGAAGCCCAGGCCTCATATCAGATCAGGTAATGGACTACCAACAAGTAAAAGCCGCCATACTGGCTCGCTTAGGTCTGACCCCAGAGACCTACCGGCAGCAGTTCCGGAACATGAAGTACTCTGCTAACATGAGACCCTGGGTCCTCGCTCAGCGGTTATTGGACTTGTGTACGCGCTAGATACAACCCGAGGAGTGCACTAAGGAGGCAATTCTTGAGCAGGTGGTGTTGGAACAATTCCTACAGATAATACCCCCTTCCGCACCCTTGTGGGTAAAACGCCACGCTGCTGAAACCCTAGCTTTGGCGGTCCGACTCGTGGAGAACTTCCTTGGGGCTGAGGAGCAGGCGAGTGTCCTGGACCTGACGGATCCGACTCCATCGGCACTTGCAGACGCCCAAAGAGGGAGGTCGGATCAACGGGGAACTTACGGCCCGTTCATACGCAACCGCCAAGTCCAACGGAAGCAGCAGTCGTTTCAGCAAGGGCGGAGTCCAAATGCTGGTCCCCGCCGAGACCCTCATCCCCTTCATGATGTCGGCTGGTCGCCAAATGAGAAGAACTTATGAGGACATCGCCCAAAGGACCCACCAGATGCCTGGTCTCAAGTATCCGGTCCAGCGGAGCGCTATCCGCGGCACCCTCCTGCAAGGGAACCCTCTCCATGTTCCGCCTGCAGAGAACAAGGCCACCGGCATGTGGACTGTCCACAGATGGATTGTTCCTTCAGCAGGACCGTCACCTCGGCCTTCACTGGAGAAAGTTACAAGCCCAGGTTGGGGAGAAAACCGTCCAGGCCCTTGTAGATTCGGACTCTGCGAAAACTCTGGTCTTCCAGGAACTGTTACCGCCTAACGTTGTTCTTTTGACTCCCCATGGAGTATAGAATGTATACACGGCGATGTAAAGCGGTATCTGACGGCCAAAATCCGGCTACAGGTAAAAGGTCAGGAGGCCTACCTCGAAGTAGGAGTCGCTCCTTGGCGCCCTGCCCCCGTTGTGCTCGGCCGGGACTGGCCTTTCTTTTCGGACCTAATGGCTCCAGTCTCTCACGAGGAGCCTTATTCTATGGCTCAGGAGAACCCTGGCAAACTGTTCCCCTTCTCGGCAGACCTTTTTCCCAGTAGACACCGGGTTCAAAAGACTCGGAAGCAAAGGCGCTCTGACAAACAGGACTGGTTGCAGAAATCTGGGTCTCAAGGTGACCATTCTAATAGCCAGAAGTCACAAGTGATGACTGGGGATGGCCAGAGGGAGGGGGATATGTGCCCTGGAGATTTACCAGACCTATACCGCCCTGATTTTCGCCAGAGGCAAAGGGAAGACCCAGTCCTTGCTAGACAGTATGACAAGGTGGTGAAAATTGATGAGGAAATTTTGAATGTACAGGGGGTGATAGTATTCCCCCATTTTGAGTTATCAAATGATATCCTGTATAGGGTGAATAGGCAGACACAAACAGGGGAGGTCACCATACAGATATTGGTTCCCAAGGCGTTTGTTAAATCTGTGTTCACTCTAGCCCATACTGTCCCTTGGGGTGGTCACCTGGGCAGGGATAAAACATTGGACCATATTTCGTCCCGATTCTATTGGCCAAGGATGCATAGTGATATTGCTAAGTTATGTGCGGCATGTCCGGAGTGCGAGCTAACTAGTCCAAAGGGACAAAAACCAGCCCCTTTGGTTCCTCTACCCTTGGTGTCAGTTCCCTTTGAGAGGATTGGGGTAGACTTGGTAGGACCTCTAGAACCTTCTGCGAAAGGACACAGGTTTATTCTTGTAATAGTTGATTATGCAACAAGATATCCTGAGGCGTTCCCCCTGAGAACAGCAACGGCAAAGCAAGTAGCCAACAAGTTGTTGGAGCTGTTGTCACGGGTTGGACTTCCCCAGGTTATGTTGACAGACCAAGGTACACATTTTATGGCTAAATTGATGCAGGATGTCTTAAAATTACTAGAGGTCAAGTCTGTTCGGACATCGGTCTACCATCCACAGACTGACGGATTGGTGGAAAGATTTAACCGAACTCTAAAAGGGATGCTGAGAAAATTTGTAGATTCAGAGAAGAGAGCCTGGGATGAACTTCTCCCTTTTCTGCTGTTTGCAGTGCGGAAGTTCCCCAGGCCTCCACGGGATTCTCTCCATTTGAACTGCTGTATGGCCGCCAACCCCGGGGTATCCTAGACCTCCTAAAGGAGTCCTGGGAGGAACAGCGGTCCCCTTCTAAGAATACCCTGCAATATGTACTAGACCTTAGGAAACGCCTAGATGTGGTCGGCCATTTTGCTAGGGAGAATCTTAGATCAGCCCAGGACAGTCAGGAGAGACATTACAATCAGAATGCTCGCATTAGAGTGTTTCACCCGGGAGACCAGGTGATGTTATTATTACTCAGTTGCGAGAGTAAACTCCTGGCCAAATGGCATGGCCCATTCGAAGTACTCCGCCGCACGGGTGATGTGAATTACGAGATCGCTCAACCAGGGTCCAGGAAGAGTAAACAAATTTACCATGTGAACTTGCTGAAACCCTGGAAGATGCAGCAGGCTCTATTCATCCACCCGGTGGAAGAGGAAACGGACTTGGGTCCTCAGCCCTCACGGGAGAACATTGTGGGTGACGATAAAATCCCAATGGGTAAACAGTTGTCCTCTGAACAAAAAGGGGACTTGTTAGCAATAATTACACAATTCCATGATGTTTTTTCTGATTTACCAGGACAAACTAACTTAATTTCACATGCGATCGAGACAGCACCTGGGGTAAAAGTACCTTCCCGTCCTTATAGGTTGCCTGAAAGTCGTAGGGCTCTGGTAGAGAAGGAGGTACAAGAAATGTTACACTTAGGAGTGATTGAGGAATCATGCAGTGAGTGGTGTAGTCCACTAGTTATGGTCCCTAAACCCGATGGGAAGGTAAGATTTTGTGTGGACCTCTGAAAGGTCAATGCGGTATCCAAGTTTGACGCATATCCGATGCCAAGGGTGGGCGAATTAATTGACGCCCTTGGTAACGCGGAATATATATCCACGCTGGACTTAACAAAAGGATACTGGCAAATACCCTTAGAGGAAAAGTCCAAGTGCAAAACAGCCTTTGCCACTCCCATAGGTTTATACCAGTTTGTGACAATGCCATTTGGACTGCATGGAGCCCCAGCCACATTTCAAAGACTCATGGATAAGGTGCTGAGACCCCATAGGACTTATGCCGTAGCCTACCTTGATGACATTTTCATTTATAGTAAACACTGGCGGGCCCATCTAAATAGGCTGAAAGCGGTCCTCAAATCTCTAAGAGAGGCAGGGCTCACAGCCAACCCTAAGAAATGTGCCTTGGGTAAGGCAGAAACCAAATACTTAGGGTATGCAGTGGGAGGTGGAAAAGTAAGGCCACTAGCCGACAAGGTAGTTGCCCTGAAAGAAGTTCCGACCCCCCAAACAAAAACGCAGGTACGCTCTCTGCTGGGTTTAGCAGGATACTACCAGCGGTTCATCCCCAACTACTCGGAAGTGGCCGCCCCTTTAATGGACTTCACAAAAAAGTGTGCCCCTACACAAGTGGTATGGTCAAGGGAGTGTCAGAGAGCCTTTGAGGACATAAAAAGGTGTCTATCAGAGGGTCCCGTCCTTAAAAGCCCAGACTTCAACAGGCCTTTTGTAGTGCAAATAGATGCATCAGAGATAGGGCTAGGGGCAGTGTTGTCACAACAGTTTGAGGGAGTTGAACACCCTATCCTTTTCCTGAGTAGGAAATTGTTCCCGAGGGAAAAAAATTACTCAGTGATTGAGAAGGAGTGCCACGCAGTAAAGTGGGCAATCGAGGCTTTAAGGCATTACCTGGCAGGAGACCATTTTACTCTGGTGGCAGACCATGCTCCACTGAAGTTGTTAAATAGCATGAAAGATTCCAATGCTAGGTTAACTAGGTGGTATATGGACCTCCAACGCAAATGCGGATTTCTTTTCTAAAGAAGGGGTGGATGGTCGGGCTTCAGCCGTGCGTAGCCCCAGCCACACACTAACAGGGGAGGAATGTGACAGGGTAAATAAAAGCCACCAGCTATATGCCTGGAAGACATATATTTAGTCTGAAGTGCAGCAGTGATGAGGTTAACTTCAGCTGGGAAGCTCATGGCAATTAGTTGAATTCCAGCTGCCTAATCAAGGTGTGTTAAAAACCCCAGGATGTGCACACATGCAGCTAGCTGGTCAGGAGACAGGAGTGAGTTACAGAAGAGATTACTGAGATAAGGTCTGTTTGCAAAGTACATTTTTTTGATGAACTGTTGTGTCCTGCATGCTGAAGAGAACCTGCTTTGTTTGCCATGCTGAAGATAGGAGAAAATTTAAACAACTTACCATAATTTTCTTTTCCTGGAACCATGGCAGTGGGCACCATTGGGTTAATCCCTTCTCACTCTAGGTAGGACAGGAAGTAGACTTTTGCAGGTAGGCCATATAAGGCCCCTCCCTCTACCTGCACACTAGTCTTACGATTCTTCCATAGCTGAAAATATATAACTGATAGGCATTAGACATACATAGGGAGGGTAACTATGTGCCCACTGCCATGGTTCCAGGAAAAGAAAATTACGGTAAGTTGTTTAAATTTTCTCCTTTCCTGATCACCCTGGCAGTGGGCACCATTGGGACATACCCAAGCAGTGCAAATTTTAGGGAGGGATACATCAGAATAGACAACACCAGTTTAATGTCTTATCAGTTCAACCTTTATTAATACACTTTACACTTTATTTCACTACAGTTTCTAAGACTCTACGCCCAAAGCTTGTGTCAGCTGATGATTGTACATCTAGTCTGTAGTATTTCAAAAATGTATTGAATGAGGACCATACAGCTGCTTTGCATATCTGCCCTGGTGTAGCCTGGGCTTTGAATGCCCATGAAGTAGCCATGGCCCTTGTAGAATGGGCCTTCACGTTCAAAGGTTTATCTTGTCCTTTGCTTTCATAAGCTCTTTTGATACAAGACACAATCCACTGTGCAATTGTAATCTTTGATGCTGCTTGTCCTTTCTTTGGTCCCTCTGGAATGACAAATAATTTGTCAGACTTTCTGATATCTCTCACCCTTTCTAGGTACACCTTAAGACATCTTACCACGTCCAATTTGTGTAACCTTTCCTCTTTCTTATTTTTTGGTTCTGGACAAAATGACGGGATCACAATCTCCTGATTCATGTGGAACTGTGATACCACCTTTGGCAGGAATTGATGTATCGGTCTAAGAACTGCCTTGTCTTGATGTATGATTAGGAATGGTTCCTTAGCAGATAGCGCCTGTAGTTCTCCCACTCTCCTTGCCGAGGTGATTGCTATCAGAAACACCATTTTCCATGACAACCATTTTAGGCCTATGTCCTGTATTGGTTCAAACGGAGCTGCTGTTAATACATCCAAGACTAAAGACAAGTACCATGTAGGTACTCTGTTCTTAATTTGAGGTTTTAACCTTTTAACTGCTTGAAAGAACCTGATTATCAATCTTTCCATTGCCAGATTTCTTTCCAACAAAGCTGATAGTGCCGACACTTGTACTTTTAATGAGCTGAGACTGAGACCTTTCTCAAATCCTTTATGCAGGAATTCCACTATAGATACAATTCTTGGTGAAAGGAAATTTTCTTTCTCTTTTTCACACCAATCACAAAAGCAAAGCCAGATTCTATGGTATACTCTTGATGTGGAACTTTTCCTTGCTTGTAACAGGGTTTGAATTGTTTTCTCTGAACAACCCTTCAGTCTCAATGTCTCCCGCTCAATCGCCATGCCGTCAAAGCCCATTGTTTGGTATTCGGATGACATATTGGCCCCTGTTGCATCAGGCCTTTTTGATCTGGTATGTGCCATGGTGTATCCACTGCCATATTTACCAGGTGTGTAAACCAAAGCCTTCTTGGCCAGTATGGTGCTATGAATATCACCTCTGCTCTCTCTTCTCTGATTTTCCTGATTGTTTTTGGAATCAGAGGAATTGGAGGGAACAGGTATCCCAATTTGAAGTCCCATTTGAGACTGAGAGCATCTGTAGCTTGTGCGCTTGGGTGAAATTGTCTGGAACAATAGTTCCTTACTTTGCGATTCTGGTGTGTCGCCATCAGATCGATGTCTGGTTGACCCCATCGCTCTACCAGTTCTTGAAATACTCCTGGATTTAACGCCCATTCTCCTGGGTGAATAATATTGCGACTTAGAAAGTCTGCTGTGATATTTTCTAGTCCTGGGATATGTATGGCTGTGATATCCGACAAGTGGCACTCTGCCCAACCGAGTATTTCTGCTGTGAGCTTCATCAGCTTTCTGCTCCTGGTTCCTCCTTGTTTGGCTATACATTTGACCACAGAGCTGTTGTCTGATTCTATCTTTATACAGCCACCTCTTATTTTGTCCTGGAAAACCTCTAGGGCCTTTTGTACTGCTTTTAATTCCAGTAGATTTGATGGTAAGTGGTTTACCTGATTTCCCCAGGTTCCTTGCACCACTTTTTCTCCCATCTGAGCCCCCCAACCTGTCTTGCTCGCATCTGTTGTAATTTTTAACCAGTGCACAGGTTGTAGCGTTTTCCCTTTGACCAGGTTCCGGGTATCTTCCCACCATTTTAACTCTTGTTTTGTTTGTGGGTGTAACAAGATTCTTTGTCTTGTGTCTTTGTGATTCCCGTTCCATTGCTGCAGAAAATTGTTTTGCAGAGGTCTCATATGCAACGCTGCCCACTTTGTGACGCTTAATGTTGAAGCGAATTTCCCCAGGAGTCTCATGCATTCTTCTGCAGAAGTCCTGGTAGCTTTTCTGAGCCTCCTTGTTCGCATGGCTATGTCTAGCCTCTTTGCCTCTGGCAATCTCACTTCTCCTTTCTCTGTATCGAATTCTACTCCCAGAAATCTTAAGAGCTGAGTGGGTACCAAATGGCTCTTGTTTCTGTTTATTAACCAACCGTGATGTTCTAGGAAGGTTATAACCATTTTCTGGTCCTGTTGGAGTTTCTCCAGGATGTCGTCCAGGTAAGGGTATATCTCTACCCCCCTTTTTCTCATCTCTGCCACTAGCAGGGCTAGGACCTTTGTAAACGACCTTGGGGAAGTTGCCAGACCAAATGGTAGTGCTGTGTATTGATAATGCTCCTGATTTACTGCAAACCTTAGGAATCTTTGATGCCCTTTTGCTATCGGTACATGTAAATAAGCGTCTTTTAAGTCTATCGCCACCATCCAGTCTCCTGGTTGTACCTCTTGTATAATCAGATTTACAGACACCATCTTGAACTTTCTTATCTTCAAGAATGCATTTACCCTTCATAGGTCTAGGATTGCTCTGTAATCCCCTGTAGGCTTCCTTACCAAAAATATTCTGGAATAAATTCCGCTTCCTCTGCTTTCCTGAGGTACCTTTTCTATTACTTCTGCCTGTAGTAATTTCCTTAAAGCTATATTCATCTGCTTTTTCTTTTCTTTGGAGTGTATCCATGTTATTACCCCCATATTTCTTTTTGGTACCTCCCTGAATTCCATACTGTATCCTTGACGAATGGTTTGTAACACCCACTCGTCCTGTATTGTTTGGGCCCATGCTGTGGAAAACATTCTCAGCCGTCCTCCTACGGACAACTGCTGGGCCCTCTGACCTTCATGTGGATTTATTCTTTGCGAATGATCCTCTTCCTCTAGAGCCACGAAAAAGCCGGTTCTGGCCACCTCTCCATGTTGTTTGCCTTGGAGCAGCCCTACCAGGCTTGTATGCCTTTGCTTCTCTATATTGATTTTTATTCATCTGTTGGAGATTGAATCTCCTGGCTCAGTATTCCTGCGGCAAAAATATACTCTTTCCACCTGATGCCTTTGTTATTATTGCATCTAGTTTGCTGCCGAATAGGAATTCACCTTCAAATGGTAATGCACATAAGGTGTTCTTTGATGCTGTGTCAGCCATCCACTGTCTGAGCCATAAAGCTCTTCTTGCAGATACCGCCAGTGCCATAGACTTGGCTGCTATTTTTACTGCATCCAATGAGGCTTCTGCTATGTAATCAGTTGCCCATTTCACCTCTGACAACGCCTTAAGAATAGTACTTCTTTTTACACCTTTGTCTATTGCCTCTTCAATATTGGCAATCCACACTCGCATAGCCCTAGCAGTTGATGTAGTTGCTATGGCTGGCTTGTAGGCTGTTCCTGCCGTAACATATGCTTTTTTTAATGCATAATCCATCCTTTTATCCATAGCGTCTTTTATTGACGCTGCCTCCTCTAAGGGGATTGTGGTCTTTTTTACTATTCTGGAAATAGCAAGATCCACCTTTGGGCTAACCTCCCAATTTCTCATTTCCTCTTGTGGGAATGGATACATTTTCCCCAATCTTTTAGGCGCAAATATTTTGGCATCTGGTCGGGCCAATTCCACCTGAATAAGATCTTTCATTACTTGGTGGATGGGAAACTCTCTATCCTTTCTTTGTCTTGCCCCAAAAAGTTTATCTCTC
This sequence comes from Ascaphus truei, assembly GCF_040206685.1. Taxonomy (NCBI): domain Eukaryota; kingdom Metazoa; phylum Chordata; class Amphibia; order Anura; family Ascaphidae; genus Ascaphus; species Ascaphus truei. Next base: position 194,480,807 of record NC_134485.1, on the reverse strand, counting down.
TTATGGGTTAACTCCTCAGAGTCTTCTAGTTCCAATGCCAAGAAAATAAAATAACTGCGCCAACCGTGTAAAATGGGGTTCAGAGTTCAGTCCCTTTTGGAGTAAAGTCCTGCTGCCAGAGTCTCTGTAAGAGGTGATTCAACAACCTCTTGATTGTTACAGAAGAGTAAAGAAGGGGGGATCCTCCGGCGCGATGTCTTACTCCAGTCTCCAGGACATATGTAATATAAACAGACAGAGGGACCACAATCAGGAAGGGTTAAAACACAATAGTATGCTAGAGATAAGGTATTGAGGAAGCACACTTACATTAAACCTCTATATCCACCTTGAGTATGGTGTGTGTTTCACAGAACAACATTAAACGCTGGGTGCCTTTCGTCTATGCAGTGTAATTTTCTCAGTATTACCTCAGAAAATGGGAGAGAACAGAGAAAACATAGCATAACACTGTTTATTGAACAAAATTGATTAAAAAAGAGATTGTTAACTCACAAGCGACCATTAAAAAATGGCATAGAGGCAGAAGTTTCAGTCTCTGCCAGACTTCCTCCCAAGTGGTTAGGTGTCCGCGCCGAGTCTGTCCCAGTTGATGAGATGGTGGTGCTGTTATTGAGATGAGATGGTGGTGGCAATGTAATTACCGTGAGAGTCTGTAGACCGGAAACCTTCTCAGTGTTTGGAGACAGTGAGTAACCGGAAGTGACGAACCCGGAAGTCTCGGGACGCGTCACCAATGACGTCAGTGCGTTCTGAGGTTTGCCAATGTACGTTTCGCTGTCAAGCTTCTTCTTAGGCCGAAGAAGAAGCTTGACAGCGAAACGTACATTGGCAAACCTCAGAACGCACTGACGTCATTGGTGACGCGTCCCGAGACTTCCGGGTTCGTCACTTCCGGTTACTCACTGTCTCCAAACACTGAGAAGGTTTCCGGTCTACAGACTCTCACGGTAATTACATTGCCACCACCATCTCATCTCAATAACAGCACCACCATCTCATCAACTGGGACAGACTCGGCGCGGACACCTAACCACTTGGGAGGAAGTCTGGCAGAGACTGAAACTTCTGCCTCTATGCCATTTTTTAATGGTCGCTTGTGAGTTAACAATCTCTTTTTTAATCAATTTTGTTCAATAAACAGTGTTATGCTATGTTTTCTCTGTTCTCTCCCATTTTCTGAGGTAATACTGAGAAAATTACACTGCATAGACGAAAGGCACCCAGCGTTTAATGTTGTTCTGTGAAACACACACCATACTCAAGGTGGATATAGAGGTTTAATGTAAGTGTGCTTCCTCAATACCTTATCTCTAGCATACTATTGTGTTTTAACCCTTCCTGATTGTGGTCCCTCTGTCTGTTTATATTACATATGTCCTGGAGACTGGAGTAAGACATCGCGCCGGAGGATCCCCCCTTCTTTACTCTAGTTCCAATGCCAGCCTCATGGCTTTAATCAGTGGATCCACAACTTCTATATCAAATTCAGATTCCTCCTCCTGAATCTCTAGTTCTGATGAATCCCTTTCTCCCTCTGATACTTGGAAACAATCAATCTCAGACTCATCTGACGAAAAACCTTTCCCTTTATCCAGACTGGTTTGGGATCTAGATCTTTTTTGCGTAGGGTTAACTGCTTGCTGGACTGCTTCATCCACACTCTGTTTAACTGCCTCCTTCATTAACACAAGGAAAGTGCTCATCTGTTCACTGGTATCACCTGCTGCAGTTTTAATACATTCTTTGCATAATTTCTTTCCTATAACAGCTGGATTCTCACCCGCTGCACACCACTTCGTTTTTTTAGCAACTTTTCCTCTACTTTTATGTTGCAGGGATTCCCCAGCCCCCTTAGAAGATTCCGCTTCTGGGAGGGTAACCAACGCACTAAATTATAAAAACAAAATAAATGCTAAACATACACCCTAATGTATATATATATACCATCTCTCTTTTCCCCTTGTAGAACTAAACTAAGGACTCACCTAGTCTTGGGAACTGATGTTTTGGGTGTTTCCATTTTTGCATCCATATCCAGCACTTGGCTTCTCCCTGCTGAGCGTTCCATGCTGCAGCTTCACTCACACATACATCGTGTGGCCGTCGCATCCGTGACGTCATCAAGTGCTCGTGCTCGTGCACCCGCACGGCTCGCGTGTCCCTGCACGCACTTGCTGGCCTGCACGCGCGCGCTCCCGAGCGGCTACGTGCCCTGTACCCTTCTCCGCAGTATACTTGATACACCTGCGGTCCTCTGAACCTCCTAGGTTCACCGCGGATTCCTGGGGTAGTACCGCCGCGTTGCTACGCTGTTGCGGTCTGACAGAGCTCCTCCGCTCGCAGCTATTGCTGCTCCCCCTTCCGCGTGTGGCGGGCTGCCGGGTACCTTACCGCAGCGTTCAGGCGCTTATGCGGTGAGTCTGGGCCTCCATGGGTCCCTGCTGCAGCTGTTGTGTGCCTCGATCCTGGGCATTGCACTAAGCTTTCCTCGCGCTGCAGCTGTTTCCCCCACCCAACAGGGGCACCCCCGACTCTAAGGGGTCTCCGTCTTGCCCCCCGCAGGGCGCACCGCGGAGCTTCAGGGCAGAGAGGGTGAGACCCTGGTTATCTGCACACAGTGCAGTAGGTGAGCCCTGTTTAAAAAATAACATCCTACACCTAGCTGTGAGGACAGGAAAAAGACTAGTGTGCAGGTAGAGGGAGGGGCCTTATATGGCCTACCTGCAAAAGTCTACTTCCTGTCCTACCTAGAGTGAGAAGGGATTAACCCAATGGTGCCCACTGCCAGGGTGATCAGGAAAAGCTATTTTGTTTTGTCTGCTGAAGAAAAGCTATTTTGTTTTGTGTGCTGTATGTTTTAAGGCTGAATAAATAAGCCTCGTCAAGAGACCCCGCGTGTGTCGCTGCATGTACGCTGCAACAGTGCCCCTTCTGCCTTGATGTATTATATGTATCAAAGAAAAAAAGGCCCATTGAAAACAATACGTTTTTCTTTGATACATCTAATGTATATATATATATATATATATATATATATATATATATATATATATATATATATATATATATATATATATATATATACACACACAGTGGTTGACAAATCACCAAAAAATCTACTCGCCACACAAAAAAATCTACTCGCCACCTAGTACCAAACGTGTGCTGCTTGGGCCAATATTTACTCGCCCGGGGGTTAAATCCAATCGCCCGGGGCGAGCAAATGTATAGGTTTGTCGAACACTGTATATATATATATATATATATATATATATAAATGTAAATACAACTGTATGCTCATCTGCATGTCTTAGGCAGGTCTGCAACCCCGCCTTTCCCCATTATCACCCAGCATACAGCACTTCCACTGCAGCAAGGGATTCTGGGAAATGACATGAAAATGAGCACACAGTGCCACTTTTTGCTTCAAAAACCATTTTTAACATGGTTCCCTATAGGCTTAAGCTTGCTGCATGGTCACAGCTTTGAGCACAGCCAGGGTTAAGGTGCATACCCAGAAAACCCACCCACAGACAGCTGTTTCGACCTTAATGGGTCTCATCAGTGTGGGGTTGATTAACTGGGTATGCAAAGAAGCTAAAGGATGGGCCAACCATAATACTGAGTTAAGTTATGGTGAGTAAAAAAAGTGACAAAAACCCTCCACAGCAAAGCAAATATGCAAATGTAAATACAACTGTATGCTCATGTGCATGTCTTAGGCAGGTCTGCAACCCCGCCTTTCCCCATTATCACCCAACACACAGCACTATTTATTATGGCTTAAAAGAGCATTCCAGACGACAACATGTGTTTAAAAAAAAAATAGGTTTCAAGCAGGGGGATCTGTGGAGTTCAACCACATTGATTTAATCTCCGGGGACCCCCTGCTTCCGGAGATTCTTACTTCCGTAGGTGCGGTCAGTATCTCTATGCTGTTTAAAGCTCCGTCTCACGTGGGTGAATAGAAAGACACAAGGGATGACGTTGCGGCTTCCTATTGGCCCGCAGGGCACAATGCTTTTACACTACCATATAATGAACCCAGTCAGGGCTCCTAATGGCAGCACCTATGGAGGTAATTATCTTGGGAAGCAGGGGTCCCTGGAGCTGAAATCAACGCAGTTCAGATCCAGAGACCCCCTACTTCAAACCTATATATATATATAAAAAGAAAAACAAACAAAAAAAGTGTCGCCAGGAGTGCCTCTTTAATTCACTCACAGTATATTTTTAAGTAAAGGCTCTCCTTATATCTGTATTAGATTTAATATACATTGAAATAACGCAGGAATATGCTACAACTACAGTCTAAATAATGCTTGCTGCATATTTTAAAGAAGGGGTGCGCAAACGTATTTTCATGTGCCCCCGTCTCCTCTCCACTCCGGCTCGCGCCCCCTCCCCTCACGGCCCCGGCATCAAATGATGTCGCGGGGTCGTGTCATAGCAACGTGATGTCACATAACCCTGCGGCATCATTTGACGCCGGTTGCCATGGAGACGCGTCGTTTGAAGGAAGGTAAGTAAACCAGTTACACAGGCCTCACGTGATCCCCGGTATTTATTTTAAATGCCTTCGGGGAAGCGCGGGGGCCTCTGTAACACCTGCCCCCCCCCCCGCCCCCACCAGACAATCTAGCGCCCCCACTTTGCTCACCGCTGGTTAACTATGCTTAATACGTTTATAAATCTAGTCTACTTAAGAATTGCCTTAATGAAGTTGAAATGCTGCTGAAGTAATTCTAATGTTGCAAGTATTTCTTAGGCATTTCTTTAAAAATAAATTGATGGCATTGCAATTTTTTTTTTTTTTTTACCTCCAACATTTTTATGAGATTGAGAACTGCTGGAGGAATTGACAATGAAGTAGGCAATTAGGAAGAAAAAGGGAACTTAAAGATTATGTCTACACTTTGTCCACTGTCTTGCTTAGATTGTTACAAACAGGCACAGGGGAACAATAACTATTAGGGCCATATTGATTATGTTGTGCTAAGCCATGACACCTTATGGTCCATTTATTTGAACGAACCCTGAGGTGTTTTATGTCTTAGCATTCATTGCTTAATAAACGTGACCATGAATCAGGTCAAATCCTTTCATAATAAAATCACAATACACAACATGTATAATATTAAGCTGTGCATATACCTGCTATCCTTCCAAAAAACAGGCCAAGGAAAAGGAAGAAGACAAATGCTATTCTTGACATGCTTCTACCCTGGGAATCTCTTTGAAGCTATACCCTCGGTTATCCAAATCCCTTTTCCTATGTGTAAGATAGAAGCGGTAGGCTTAGACAGACAGTTGTGTAATAATTCAGTACTTTTAATTCTGCAGTGTAACAAGCTGTGCTGTTTTCTATTTGTTTACCTCAGCTAGCAAACACTACCAATCTAACCATTAACCTCAACAGTTCATTGCGTAGTTTTCAAACTTAGATGTGCTTTAGTTGTGATATAACACTACAATCCCAGCCAACAGCTTTCCCGGGGCCCAGGACAAGTCTCCACTGGGGCCCCGGGTTGTTCACCAGATGGTGGTGTCTGCTCTGGCCCTTTCAGTCTCACTCCCCTCATCCTTCCCCCGCTCTTCCCACCTTCCCTTCTATCTACCTCTCCTTTTCTCCTTTTCTCTTCCCATTTCTATCCCTTTCATACACCGTCCCTCCTCTTCTTTTTCACTCATGCACTCTCTGCTCTCTCCCCTCCCCCTGGGCCCTACCTGTGGAGTGGGGGGAAAGGTTCTGTCAGGGCAGCGGAGGGGAGCCTACCCAAACGCGGCTGACAACTTCCAGGATTGGAGCAGGCCCCCCTCCACCACAGAGCCCGGTGTCCATCCCCCCTCCCACCCCATCAGCCTAATCCCAGTACAGCTAATAAAGCGATTTTACCAGGTGGCCAAAGCTCCAGTCCCAAATATATATTGGATTTGCAATAAAGTGAAAGCACTTAGGTGTTTAAAAACATGTCCACCATTGTTGCTTGATCCACAGCATACATGAACATTAATTGCAGGTTCTGTTATTATTTGATGGACTAATGCAACAGTTAATACTGTACAGTAGATTACATTTTAGTGTACAGTGCTTTCAAAAGCTATGAAGAACTCTTATGTTGGTCAACTAGAAGGCGCCACAACCTGGAAAGATTCCACACTTCTCCAAGACAATTCAATTACTAGAACTACGTACAATTTAAACTTTTCATATTTTTTCCCCCAAAGCTGGATATCGAAAAACACATTAAATGTCACAGAATGAATATCAGATATACGTGAGAAAATAATTCAGCAGTCGCTGCAAAGTTGCAGTTATTTGTGCTTAATTGAATTGTTACTGAAAACAATTATTTTACATCAATTCCTTTACAGTAAATTGGAAACAGCTAAATAATCTCACAACAGAGTATATAATTAGGATGAAAACAGGACATGAAATAAATATTTTAAGTTGCAGGACTTGAAATTACACACCTGGTGTCCTTCTTTATTCCCATAGAAATAATGTCGTTACTGAGGCATGTCATATCCCAGGGTTGCCTCAAAGAAAATCTCTTGCAAAAGCAGTTTACAATAGTTAAAGATTGTTTACTTGAATAGTCATCAGTGGTAGTCAATCCTTTTTTTCTTTTCTATCATGTGATGCTGCTTTTCTCATTGTAAGCCCGTCCCTGAAACAATAATCACACACCCCAGATGAAGCCCAAGATGGTGAAATGTGCATCGGGTTATGATGACACGTAATGACAACTGATGGTGACAGCTGTTGTAACCGCAGAGAATGCCGACAGTGGACAGCAATGTAACACTTTAAAATACGAGAGAACTAAGGGCTAGACGCTAAGGGCTACAGAGAATTGGAAGAGACCAATGATGTCTGCGGGTCGCAGTTCTACTATGCCAAATGTGGTCTGAGCTACTGATACTACGTCCTTTTTAAACCACAACCAGAGAATGTATGTACTATACTATAAAGAAGAGATTCTATGCTGGATGTTATAAGGGGACATTCATCTATTACACTGGCGACACACTTTATTCGAGCTCGGCTAGTCCCACGAATTCGGGTATACCCGGGTGTTTTGAGGTTTGTGACTGTTTTCTGCCCGAGTGCATTGAGTTATTTTCCAGCAGGGATTGAAGCATTTTATTCCCACTGGCTGCAATACTGCACAGTACATATATATATAATGCATTACAATTCATGAATTTATGCTATCTGGTAGACACGCGAAGCATTGCAGCCTATTAAATTCTAATCATTATCATTTAACAGATCAGCCGCCCATCAGCCAGGCATGAACCCAGGCTGGGAAGGCAAATGCAACGGGGCTTGTCAGAGGTGAGGAGCGGCGCATTCCAGGTATCTGCCAGGTACATACCGGGTATTTGCTCGAATAAAGTGTGTCGGTGCAGTATATCCTTTTATACTGTCTAAAAACATATTCTTTCTATTTTTCTTGTGTGCAATTCATATGCCATTTTGTATCAGGTCGTTTAATCAATAATTACGCATTCTCCACATAGGTACCCATGTTACCATAGGGGATATCAGGGGGAAATATCTGCCCCATACTGACCTTACTATATGGTATATTGCTGCACGTTATGCTCTAGGTCAGAGGTTCACAACTAAACTCCTCAAGGACCACTAACAGTGCAGGTTTTAAGGCTATCCTCATTAGCACAGGTGGCCCAATCATTTTGCCTGAACCACCTATGTTAAAGCAGGGGTAGCCTTAAACACTCCACTGTAAATAGTGGTCCTAGAGGACTGGGTCTGGGAACCTCTGCTTTATATTGTATTTTTTATGTATTTCTCTAGGATTTTTTAAAAAGAGAAATTAGGTTTCAAAAGTGGTTTTTTTTTGGTATGCATGTATGTATATTTTTATTTATATAGCGCCATTAATGTACATAGCGCTTCACAGCAGTAATACACGTGATAAATCATATAAATAACAAATAACACATAATGGGAAGAAGTACTTCAGACATAAAAGTAACATTTAGAAAAATGAGTCCCTGCCCAAAAGAGCTCACAATCTATAAATGTTGTGTATATTAAAATGTTGTTACAGCGCATCCATATATGAGTTTTAATCTTTTAGTGCTATTTAAGTGTTCTCATATTGTAAGACATCTCTGAATAATGACTCTAGTTTTTATCCTGGCTGTCACTTTCAATCTTATAGGGTCTAGTACTTTTTTTTTGTCCTAATCAATATATAAAAATGGCTACAAATCATATTGGAAAAGGGCCTAAAAAAAAAATAACAGATGTTTAAAATTCATGCTGGGTAATTAATGAGTACAGATGACTGAGACATTCCCTGTAGAAAATGAAGATATTTGATATTGGGCCTGACAACCAAGCAGGAGACTATAGCTTGGTTAAGATTTGAAAAGATTAGGATATGTTTATTAAATAAAGTAAAAGGGTAGAAAAACACAAAACTCACATTCCTAGCATCTGCACATTGACCCTAAAGGACTAGGGCTTTAGGGATACAATTCCCGTAAACCCAGTTAATAAATCAGTAATTTCGTCAGGCATACAGTACATGAATTGAAGACCAAAATGGAATATGCAGTACATGGACGAGGGAATAGGTTTAGATGCATTATAAAGACATATTTGCTATTGTATGTTTCTTATATAACTAAAAAATAGCAATTGTATTATTGTTATGTAAAATGATGTTAAAGTAATAATCCCTCCCAGGACAAAAGTTTTTATAGAAGTATTATTATTATTTTTTAAATAGGACATTTGTCTTCAATAACTTTTTGCCAATTGACTAAGTTGAAGCAAACTTTTACATTCTTTAATTTTGCCAGAGAAGAATCTACCATAAAAATAATACATTGTATAAACACGAAATAAAGTGTCACCATGTTCTGCTGCTTTAACAATGCATATGTATAGAGTACATAACTATTTAATGACATTAGAGGTTTGGGAGGACCACAGTAATAGAGTGGAAAGAAACGGGAGTACTGTATTTCCTATTGAAGTATGTCATAAAGGATCAATATGAAAAAGTAAACAAACCCGAAACATAAACGAATGATTGAAGTATAAAACTACAGCTCCTTTATTTTGGTATGTATACGAGTGAGTCTGCTCAGTGCATTTGTGTATTTTCTAATAAAAGTAAAGTTGAAGCATGACTAACTGGTTATTGAAGCAGACACACATGAAAAGCAAATGACAAATATTGTGAATAAAAAATTCAACACTGTAGAGCTTTCAGTGATTTTCTGGGGCTAAAGCTAGTAAATGTGTAGTTTGAGTATGGAATAAGGTTTTGAGCCTTAATGTAAAAGGCTGGTTCAACCTTAGGTTCGTTTGCCTTCACTCAACATGACTTAGATTACCTTCCTATACCTCAGTTTACCATGCTTATCAGTTCGTATTCCTCTATTGGGATACTGCTGACCATATACATATAGTTTCCTATGCTGCAAAAGCGTCAAGACTAATACATTGTACATACAGTAAATATGTGCATATTTTTTGCATAGTAGTTGATGTAACATTTATGAACAGTATGCATCTGTTTTTGGTGCACAACTCCTTTTTGGAAACTGAATTTTAATAAGTATGCTCCATACACTTCTCATATGTAGACTCATTGTACGCATGACAATTGGCGATGGACCCTATTTGGTATGCTGGAGAATATCAGCTCTATTCAAATGAGACAATTATATTACCCAATATAGAGAAAAAAGCTTCATAGTATATTGAAAAAAAGCCTAACAGTGCAACTCAACTATAAAAACCAATGTTTAGCAAGTTGAATAAACCCAGATTTGGGATTCAATTTACAAAATTAATTTCAACACATTTTTGTAAACAGACCTCTTCATTTACTTTTCACTTGTGTCCTAATGAAATATGTAATAGCAAGTGAGATTCACCCTCCTGGCTTACAGGAATTCTGCTTTTAAGGCATCCTTATGCCCCAAAAAGCTAGGTTCCAGAATAATCCACATCATCTTAATTGACACATCACTACTGCTGGATGGCACCCAACAACTTTTTGCTACAGAAGCAACAAGTGACCACCTCTCTTGGGACACAAACATCTCCCCTTCTTCTGAATCATTGAGCCACATTGTTCATTCATGACTTGCTTTGACAAGTTTCCTAGTTATTTATGCTCTCATTCCTTTTATAAAGTATGTTCCTTATCTTCAACTCATATAACCGTGCATAAGTGCGTGCTTTCAGACTAAAGCTTTGCAGCGATTCCTAATGCATCTGTGTGACTTGGAAGAAATACAAATGTCCTGAATGAACAAAGAGTCTTAACTAAAAGTCCTTGGACACCCCACTGATGGATCCTGGATCATGACTTCAAGGTTCAGTGACTCTTCTAGGATGCAGCATCATGATCCAGTTGCAGTTCCAGCATTGCTCTCTTCTAAAGTTCCACAGCTTCCGATGTCCACCTCCACCTGCAGATTGGTTGGCTGGAAAGTGGAAAAGGTAATAGTAGTAATATTAGAAATGAAAGGAGATGGGGTTTAAATGTATAAACATTGAGACAGAAAAAGAGAGATGACCTTATGGCTGGCCTAGAGGTAGGGAATAAAATGTCAAAAAGCAGGAATACATGCAAGGGAATTACTCTGCTACATTGTATAGAATTATAAAATCACTACTGTGGCCAAAGAAATACAGATTAAATGGTAGATGACAGAAAATCTGGAAAGCGTATGAGGGCTCATAGCCATCCAATTTGCACACAATTTGAGAGAAGAAAAAAACAGCTGTGGTCATTGAAAATCAAACTCTAAGATAGATTTGGAAAGTATTAGCCTGAATATTTATTCAGTCAGTGCAATTGAGCTTCTGCTTTTATATTTAAGACTATCTTGGTGATATTTCTTCAGGGAGAATGGATTTCCTTATTGTGACTAGAATTATTCACTAGAGGAATAAATTCTCTGAAGCTTCTACATGCAAACTGTGGGCTTCTTGCACATAACATAGGGCAGTGACAGCCTGGAGGCTTCAAAAAGGTACTCAGAGACTTTCCAGATTCTCCTCCGATTATGGATGACCTTACCTGCCGTGGTGACTTGGTAAGTGATACAGTGCGACGCTCACTCTCCTTGCTTCCTTCGTGCCTCTTCAGCAGGATGCGAGTGCTGGGCACAAAGCTCCATGAGCGTCCAAGGGCTGGACGAATTCCAGTGGCTCCATCTTTAGTGACATGATTAGTTACCTGCAGAGCCAAAGCAGTGCCAGTCATTCACATCAACTCGACAAGACTTCTCTGGTACAATTGCTACATGATCTGTGACAACACAGGCATGGGTGTCGGGTGTCGCACTATCAGCAAATGTACTGCTTGGTAGCCAGGCTCCTATTCTATTAAAATACTTCGGTGCATGACATAAATCTCTGCATGCAAAAGTATTTGTGAACGCGGCATCCGTTATGTACCTTTTCTTACCACACCATGCTTTTTTGTTTGTTTTAGTAGAAACCTTTATCTATGTTTGCTTAATTGTCTATTTTTTCCGTTTGAAATGCTTGAGCAACCAGAAAAAAAAACCCCCACTATAAAAAGAAAAACATTTATTTCCAGGTACAAGTTAAGGATGAATACTTTGTAAAACGCACCAGAACAGCTAGACTGAGTTCGCGGGCTACGGTCTTCAGCTCCCGGGCCAGCTGCATCATAATGGCCATACCTAGGACAGATAGCAAAAAAACTTTTGTTACTGCTCTACCGATTATAAATCCTGTGTATACATAGTGTGATACCATCGCTGTCCTCTAGGGGCTGGTACAGTGAAGTGTGCTTTCCAGTCCACAGAGCGTTAATTTCTCAAAGAGAAGCCAGCAGCAGCTGCTAATTAATGGAGTTAATCAGCCTGTCTGAATGAGGAAGTGTTTTAAAAGACACAGGAAACTGCCAGACTGAAAGACTGTTTTCCCCAGAGAAGGGGGGAGATAGAAGTGCTCCCCAGCTGCGGAAGCAGGTTACACAGAGGACCTACAAAGAGGGGCTGAGTTCCCCTAGGAAGAAAGGAGGAGAGACCGTGCTGAAGCAGGGACGTCTGCTTCAAAAGACTGACAGATAAGCAAAAACACTTTGTTGTATGGAGAGACTGTGTTACATGGTTGCATATGCCAGGGCATGTTTTGACTTTGCATGGCCAGCTAAACTGGTTCCCGTTAGTGAGGACGAAAGTTACTGTATGGTGTAGTAAGCTTTCCCTAAAGGGAATAGGAGTTATTTTTATGTGTTGTTTTGATTTAAAGGGGCGGTGGGCCTGGTATGATTTAATCCCTACCCTGCAGTTAAACTTTATAAAGTGTTTCCTGCCTTAAATTGAGATAAAAGAAACTGCAACGTGGTCTGGGCATCACAAAAGATTTAGCAATGCTTCAGAATCTAATTCCCAGCCTATTCTAAAATGTCACCTATTTCTCCCCAATGCATAAACAGCACTGTTTCCAACATATTACATCATCAGGTGCGCAAGATGCCAAGTCGTCTATAAAACAGCTTGTCTCACTCACTTAAACCCTAGCTTGCACGAATTCTAAAACAAGCCTATCCACACACACTTACAAAAATCTGACTGCAGCTGCCACCCTTCAATCACAGCTCACTTTTAATCTCTCTCTAAACCCAGAAAGTTTTGCAACACATTTTCCTATTAATTGTGCCCACTCACCTTCTGCCTGGTTCCCTCCCAGCAGTGGGTAGATCACAGCACAGACCGAGTCAATGATCACAAGTCTCAATGGTCCCCCGAAGCTCATCACCTGGAGAGCAGACACAATGTAATTACTACTTCTGTTTTAAAGCTTTATTTGCATTGCAAAACAGTTTTGGGGAAACTGATGATATGCAGCATGAGAGTGTGGGTCAACAGAGAAAGAGGAGAGTTATTTGCAGATTGTGGAAACATGAGGGTAATCAAATACCACTATTGGAGCTAAACTTTAAACGCTGAAGATAAAAAGCACTGCTAGAACCAAAGATCTAATGTATACAGAGCACAAGTTCCGGTTCATATAGTTTTATATTATTCGGAATGCAAAATGTAAGATTTCTACTATAGCAAATCGTAGTAGCATGGGGAAAGGGGAAGCTGGGATGCTCTTGCTACAGTCTAATATATCTGATTTATATGGTGCTAGGAGGAGCACAAATTAGTAGACAAACCTTGCCATGAAAGAAATTCCTATAAAGCAGCACTCAGATCAAAAAGGTAGTGTGATATGGTGTAATAATTAAAACTTAGCCATTAATAGTAAATGACAAAAGAATGTTGGATGATCACAGACTTGAAGACAACACAAATATTAAGATTCTCCTCCCCCACCCCCACCCCCCCAAAAAAAATCCACAGCTATAGTGAGTGGTGATCACTCAGATGAATCGTATGGATGTCTGATTGCAGAAATTGAGTTATTAACCCCTACAGGCCTACATGAGCCTTGTGGCCCTCCTATTAGATCTGTCTTCTGACTGAACATATATATAGTCACGGACCGACAGGGGGCCTTTCACACCCTTACTTCATCCAACAAGGGTGTGAGTGATTTTGGCCACTGAAGTGACTAATTCATTAGGACACTTTGCATGCAGTCAGTACTTTACTTTATACCAGTCCTGTTTCTGCTTTCACCCTGGGGGGTTTTCCCTCCTTGTCTCTGGGGACTAGTTACATTAGCCCTGATTCTCCAATACCCTGACAATTGCACTCCATTTCTGCAATCAGACATCCATACGATTCATGTGAGCACCACTCTCACTATAGCTGGTTTTTATTTTTTAGATTCTATTTTAATATTTGTGTTGTCTTCCCGTCTGTGATTACACGACATTCTTTTAATGTAATTTACTATTAAAGAATAAGTTTTAATTATTACACCATATCACACTACCTTTTGATCTGAGTGCTACTTTATAGGAGTTCCTTTCTTGCCTTGCCAAGGTTTGTCTGTACTAAAAGCAAATCCCCCAAATTGGATACCAGCACTATTTTAAAATAGTTTCAGCTGTCCTGTATAGCGAGGAATGAAAGTCAGTTGAAACTCATTAACCGCTACTGGCTGCAAACAAATCCAACCAAAATATATAGTCAGAGATGCACCTCACACAACCAGATACACCTGAACCCCGTTATAACGCGGTCCACATAATGAGACCGCGTTATAACAGGGATCACCTTAATTGGGATCCTGAAATGGACGCTCCGCGAGGACTTACCTAGCATATGCAGCTTTTTCCATCTCTCTCCTCTCTCCCTGCTTCATCAAGTTGTACTGCAGTGGTAGAAAATCCCTATCAGTGTATGAAGGGTCATGGGTTCGATTCCTGCATTGTATGCTAAAATTGTTAGTGTAGGGGGGGACGTGTGCGTGTATGTGTGTGTCCGTTTGCAATAAAGCATTGAATGTTATAAAAAAATAAAAATAAACCTTGGAGATGTGTGCCGCGCACGTTGACGCAGCCTGCTGAGAGAGGAGAGAGCTGCAGAGAGGAGAGAGATGCAGATGCCGGGTAAGTCCTCGCACAGCGGCCATTTCGGTTAAAAAAAAAACAAACAAAAAAACACTTGGAGATGCTTTTAAAATCGGGAGCCACACTCAGACCACATTGTAGCGGATCACGTTACAACGGGGTTGCGCTGTATATGTGTAAAATAGCTACAAAAAAATACCAGAGTTGTGGCAACCAAAAGTTGTGAAAAAACGATGCCCTCAGTTAGCAATTTACAAAATCAGTAATATATTTTAATAACTATACAAAAAATAGAAAAGATTCCCTAAAAAAAAGGTTCGATTTCAACAATTATAATATATATATATATATATATATATATATATATTGCACAGATAATAGAGCTCATTTCATACAGATCATGGGAAATAGCAGCATAGAAGTTAAAACAGACCCTAGTCAAAATCTACAGAGATACGTTTAGAATTGGACTAAATCTTCCATCAAAAAATACAGTGCTTATTATCAACATAACTCCTTACGAGTCTAAACACACCCACTGGCGCCATTTTGTTTAACTGGAGATTGTTCACCACTAATATATGGAAGTGGAATAGCCTATACCTTACCAAGTAAAACAGCTTTACTGCCCACATTTCCTATATCAACAATCAATTCTCAAAAAAAGAGGCTTGAAATCCAAAGATTTGCAGCGGAGCACAGCTGAGGAATGGGGCCAGCACCAGCAGTTGGAGGGTTAAAAATAAGTATTTATTGAGGCATGGTATACACAGAGGGGAGACAAGACACACTCTGACGCGTTTCAGGCTATGCAGCCCTTTTTCAAAGAGTACAATCGCGTCTCACACTCAGTTATGAAACTATTTCTGATTATACACTCCTGCGTTTGCACTGGGTCCAATACTACCACAATTGCAACATAATTCTCCATATCCTGATCATTAACATATATCAATATTGGTGTATCTCATTCGCTGGAGCGCCGCTTTTTGGGATTTTATCCCACCTTTCTACAATTCTGAAAAAATCATGGATCAGTGACCCAATGGAGAGAAGAGTCACATATACAAAGATCCACTTATTTTCAATATCATGCGGGTTAAAATAATAAATAAAAAAAATAAAAAGATGGTCTTCAATAAGCAATTGGACCAAATATAGTGTTTTTTCTTGTATTACATAGTTTAACGCTCGCGCTACCCACAAACAAGGCAAGACCTAGGCACTGAGGTGGGAAGGTACAAATCCACGCACCCACAGGAGCGGAAGTGTGCCTGGAAGGCGGATTGTCTAGCGGTGCCGGGTCTGGGTTGGAGAGAGAGGGTTAATCGGTATACTTGCAGGTCCTGGGATTGGGGAGAGTAGAATCGTAGAAGTTCGTAAACCGTGGTCTGGGATTATAGATGGTTGGATAGTCCTGGTTCGTTATCCGTGATCAGGGGTTGGAGAAGTCGCCGTAGTCGAGGGTAAGCCGAGGTCAATATCCAGGGGGGTTCACTTACAAGCCGGGTCGGTACACAAGAGGTTAATCTGAAAGACAAGACTAGAACAAGGCAAGGCACAACTGTAGGAGACAGCGAGGCTACACCGAATTATTATGCCCAGCACTGAGTGAGAGCAGGAACAGGGTATATATATAGGCAGAGAGAACCAATGGGACAGGGGGTGGAGCGAAGGTGCGGCCCCAGCAGAAGCTGGGATAGGCTGCAGGAGACAAGAGGCACAATTGATGCTTGACACGCAGCTGGGGATCGTTGCACGTCGTCATGTGCGCACGCTGTGCGCGAGAGCAGCATGGCACGTCCAGGGGCGAAGCCAAGCTCTGTGGCAGGGGTTGAAGAGCTGCGGGTGCGCACTCTGTAATCAGAGTGGGGTTGCGCACATGAGCGGAGAGTGAAGTAGAGTCAGCAGCAGCACTAGGTAAGGAGGGAACACTTTGCAAAGGACGTGTTCCCCGATTCCTTACACCTAGCTACTTGCAAGCATCCATGTTGTTTCAATAAAAGGCAGTAGTGGCGGCAGTGATAGTACCAGTAATCCTGCTACCAACAGTCCCGACGTGCCTTTCACACCAGCTTGATCATGGAACGCGTCTGTCAAGGCTGTACGTCTCCTTTTTAGAATAGTCATACGTGAAGTCACCGGTATCGTGTTAAAACATAAAAGAAAAAAACACTTTAAAATCACCACAAACTTGAGATTAATCATGTAAACATAGAATAATTGTGTTTTTAATTCAAAAACACACGATTGAACACAAATCAAATAAAACAAATCCTGCTCCTCTCTTTTCAACAATGCCTTCTCATAATTCCCTCTTTGGGTTGCCAGATTTGATTTTATCATGTCAATCCCCTAGGCCAGGTTTTATGCGTTAGCAGAAAATGCATTGCTACAGTACACTGGTAAGTTTTTTCAATAGACTCATACATCTAGGTGCAGGACATTATAAATTTGCTCCGATAGCCTCCTGCGGAGTTCATGTTTTAAAATGTTTGACTCGCCCCTGTGAGTTTAAAGAGTAGATTACTACTTTTGTTTTACAATTAATGTAACCCCGTATGTGCCAGATGTTTCAATCTGATCTACGATTTTTATTTTCAAAATGACTGTGGCTGAAGAGATCTAATAATTTAGCTGATCTCCTATTACATAACGCAACTATCGCCAAGAGGCAATTTTAATTCAGGATCCCAGCATAAACCTTGCCAATGATTTTGCAATATTGAATGTAATTGGCCTGATTCCAAACTGTATGTAACAATTCATCAAATTGTCTTTGCATCAGAGACTTATTTTGAACGTTTCCCCAACTACCAGATTATTCCTGTTCGATTTGAGGACTCTATCAAAGCCCATGTGTATATCTTTACGGCTATAACCTCTATCTATAAACTACACAGCACCCCAGATCTCATTTGAAACTCCCGAATATCACTGCAGTTTCTCCTGAGTATGAGGAAGTGAATAATAAGAAGTATACCTGTGTTTTAGGGTGTAAACTTGAAGCATGTACTGTGTTATTGGGGGCAAGGTCTAAGATATGTATCAGAAGAGCATGTACAATCTGCATTCTTCAATATCATTATATCCAAAAAGTTAACAGACAGAGACATCACTTATATCACAAGTCAATTTAAGATTGATGCTGTTGTCCACAAAAATAGTGAGAATCCACTAGACCAGGCCTGCATAACTCGTAAAGTGAGAAGGGCCAAACTGCTCCAAGGAAAAAAAATATGTGGCCCACACGGGTAAAATCATCATCATCATCATCATCTCTCCCCCAGCACCCCACATCATCATCCTCATATCTGTCCCAGAACCCCTCACTATCAACCTTTGCGATACTCCCCATCTCTCCCCCTCACCCACACATAATACTCCCCCTCCACATCAACCACACAATAACCCCCTGCACAGCACACACATCACACCCCCCTGCACCTCACATCACTCTCCCCCCCCTGCAACTCACATCACTCTCCCCCCCTGCAACTCACATCACTCTCCCCCCCTGCAACTCACATCACTCTCCCCCCTGCAACTCACATCACTCACCCCTCCCCTGCAACTCACATCACTCTCCCCCCCCTGCAACTCACATCACTCTTCCCCCCTGCAACTCACATCACTCTCCCCCCCCTGCAACTCACACCACTCTCCCCCCCCTGCACCTCACACCACTCTCCCCCCCCTGCACCTCACATCTCTCCTCCCCTGCACCTCACATCACTCTCCCCCCCCTGCAACTCACACCACTCCCCCCCCCCTGCAACTCACATCACTCTCCCCCTCACAAGGAAAACAGAGTTGGGCCCCACACACCCATTTCAGCAGCCCTCCACAGCAGTCCCCCACAGCCCATATCAGCAGCCCCCCAGTTCATTTCAGCCGCCCCCCACAGCCAACATCAGCAGCCCCCCAGCCCATTTCAGCAGCCCCACCAGCCCATTCCATTTCAGCAGGCCCCCCCAGCCCATTCCATTTCAGCATCCCCCCACCCCCCTCCCATGTCAGCAGCCCACCTCCCATGTCAGCAGCCCCCCAGCCATGTCAGCATCCTCCCACCCCCTCCCATGTCAGCAGCCCCCCACCCATGTCAGCAGCCCCCCTCCCATGTCAGCAGCCCCCCTCCCATGTCAGCAGCCCCCCAGCCCATTCCATTTCATCAGCCCCCCGCATGAATGAATGAACTACCCCCCACCCCCAAGCTTACCTGGTGATTGTGGTGGTGGCGGCGGCGGCAGGGAAGCGTGAGGGATGCGCGCTCTAGCAGCAGACCCGGAAGTTCCGGGTCACGCTACACTGCTAGAGCGCGTCCCCGTGTTGGAGGAGGGAGGTTAGGGAAGAGCGCGCACACACACTGCTGGATCGCGCTCCTACTGGAGCGCGTCCTTCTTTCCCTACCAGGGAAGGGGGGCGAAGAAGGGGGGGGGGTTGAAGGGGGTCCGTCGCAGGCCGCACGGGGTGCCCCGGCAGGCCGCATGTTGAGCAGCCCTGCACTAGGCAGACCCATTGTCTATAGGTGTCAACCTGGCCCCAATCGGCATGCAGCTTTGGGCATAAAGTAGATGTTGCAGGTTTATTGATCTCCTTGTTTGGCTTAATGTTTTTACTGGTGGCAAAGCCCCAGGGGACTTAACATGCATCCCTTATTCTACCAGGATCCTGCTGCTACCCTGTGCACACAGCCCTTTACATATATTCCAACTAACATTAAAACAAAGCCCTTTTTTGTCTTATGTTGCAGCGTGATCCGCCCGCACACTCTGGGCAATGTCCCGCCACCACAGTATATAACATAGCACCACTTTTAGAACTTGCAGACCTCTATGGAGTACCTAAACTGTAACATATAACCTATAAAACATATTTAAACTGCGAGATAAGACAGGTGAGGCGAACAACAATGGCTGCTTGCGATCTGGAAAGTTTCAAGGCCCCACAAAGCCCAAGATCCCTATGTGAAGACTGACTTGAGAGTCTTTCTTTTACTGAAGCCCAAGTTGCCTCCATCCCTGTGCTTGTGGAGTGTCTGTGCAGGAATGAGCTGCCCCACACCGGCTTAATAGGCAGGGGATGGTTTCACTTGGGTGTCGTGGGTTCTGGTAGATTCAATCCCAGATGCTCGACAATGTCTGCTCCCTCCAGGTCTCTCAGTGAGGCCTGTATTCCGTTCTTAGTGGCAAGAAGCAGAATGGGAAGCACCATTTATACTGTACTCCGTTGTCCCTCAGGACCTGGTGATTTGCTTTAGGGCCATCCTCCGCACTAAGGTCAACGGGGCTAGATTATAAAATGCAATCTGGGCTTCACCCCACTGCAGGCCGTCTTTTGTCCTTGCTAGGGCGAGGACTGCTCCCGTAGTTTTGAAATGGTGAAACCACACCACCACATTTCTATGTTTTTCTCCTGCACAATGCCTAGGCCGGAGCGCTCTGTGACCTCTATCCAGGTACCGCTTAGTGGGGGGAAGGTCTGCAAGCTTGGACTTTAGCCAGTTCATCATGGCAGTGTCCACTTCGATGACCATCTATGGTAAAAAAACTTAAATTGTAAGTTGTTCCTTCTTGTCTGGTTCTTCTGGTTTTCCTGCTTGTGTTCCAGGTCTGACATTTTTGTTTGTAGCAAGAAGACCTCTTGGTCTACAGCAGTTTGGTTATTAACAACCTCATCCACCTATAGCTCCAGTAAATCTGTACTCACCTATGGCGTTCAAATCCGCTTTAAATTTCTTTTGAAGCGTTTTTCAGTTCCTGTTGAAGCAGGCTTTTTATGTTGCTATGCAAGTCTCATGGTCTGACTCCAAATCTCATTGCACACGCGGGGCGGTCACTCTGCTGAATGGCTGGCAGGGCTGATCTTTTTTTCTCGAAGTAGTCCTGGACTTCATGTCCTCCCTGAGCTTGCCTCCGCTGTGGTTTCGGACCCATCCTGGCAGGTTTAGACAGATTTTAATCCTCAGTGGGATTCGGTCGACACTGATATAATGCTTGTTATTTTGATACTGTAAGCCCGCAGCACCAGCAGCTCCCGCCACAAGCATCCATTTTAGACCGTGTCACACATCTGCCTGCTTTTTTTCGGTTTTAACATTATACTGGTTACATGACTATTATAAAAAGGAGAAGCCTAGCCTTGATAGACATGCTCCCGGATTAAGCTGGTGTGAAACGCACGTCAGGGCTTTTGTACGTATGATCCAGAGGGAGTGAGCTCCTGCCCAGACCCGCTTGTTCTAGAGAAAGCATCTTTCCAGTTTCTGGATGAGTGAGTGAGTGAGACCTGCCTCAGTACCAGAGAGAGCACCTTTCAAGTTTGCCGACGGTAGTAGGATTACTGGGACTGTCACTGCCACCACTACCGCCATTATTGAAACAACATGGAGACTTTCAAATATCTAACACAAAATATTTAACCCAAGACAAAAGAAATACACACCATATTAGTCCAATTGTATATTGAACACAAGCTTTCTTGAACCTGCATGATATTGAGAATAAGAGGATCTTTATATACGTGATAACTCTCTCCATTGGGTCACTGATCCATGATTTTTTCCCTGACATATCTACCGATATAGGAAATTGGGTCACTAATGTGGTCTACTTATGGGACAGGCATAGGCTAATCCACTTCCATATTTCAGTGGTGAACAATCTCCACCTAAACAAAATGGCACCAATGGGAGTTTTTAGACTCGTTATATTGATATTAAGCACTATTTCTTGACTGAAGATTTATTCTGTGTCTAAACATCTCTGTAGAATTTGATTAGGGTCTATTTCAATTTATATGCTGCAATCTCCCATGATAATGTATGAAATGTGGTCACATTATATGTTTAAATTATATACGTTTTTTTTTATTATTATATTTGTTGAAATTGAACCTTTTTTTAGGGCAATTTTTCTATAATTAATAAAATACTTGACCGATTTTGAAAACTGCTTACATCGTTTTTTAGAACGCTTTGTTGCTATAACTCTCTGTGGAGTATTTTTGTAGATATATAATGGTTATTGTAAAATGTATGCTTAGCGTTGTTCTACAGACTGAATCCTAAGCATATCACTGTGAAACTATTATAAAAGCTCCAAAAGTTACTTTTTCATGTGTATGTTTGCATGTCGGTTACCAAAATAATTCAACTGGATAGTGTGACGTACGCTCATATTTCAGAGAACTCGCATAGAAATGGTAATGGTATATATATTGGTGGGTTCATTTAATACACTATTTTTTCACGTTAAGTAGACAGGATTGCACTTTTGAAGTTAATAGATTAGTCTATGTGTGTATGTGTGTTTGCTTGCATATGCATAATGGAATGTGTATAGCATGTACAGTTTTGGATGACATAAAAGCTGTGGTATTGTAAAAGATGAGATGGTCACACCTGTTGGGAAATTCTGCATCTTAGATCCTGAAGTACATCGAACATCTTGTACACATCAAACACGTGGACCACCTCGATTCTCTGCAGGGATGCTATCTGCAAGTGGGACATGTCTGGAGATAAGATCAAAGTTGTTCCCATCTGCTATACAGTGCTCCTACATTTTAACCCCTTAGGCACTGCATACATGTCACACATCCAATGCTATTGCTTTATTTCTTCTATTCTCAGTGGAAGAAATACAAAAGACTGTATAAAATTGGTAGTGGAGGACCTGATGATAGGGTTTATCTTCAAGTGGTTGTAGGCTTCTAATGTTTTGGCCAAAGGATTGAAAAAAAAAAACATATAAAAACGAAGTAAATAATTTTGATATTAGATGTGCTTCTCTGTTTACTGCTGTATACAGTTAGGTCTGGAAATAATTGGACACTGATACAAGTTTTGTTATTTTGGCTGTGTACCAAAATAAAATTCAAGTTGCCGTTAAATAATGAATATGGGCTTGAAGTGCAGTCTATCAGCTTTAATTTAAGGGTATTCACATCCAAATTGGAGAAAGGGTTTAGGAATTACATCTCTTTAATATGTAGCCCCCTCTTTTTCAAGGGACCAAAAGTAATTGGACAATTGACTCAAAAGCTGTTTCATGGACAGGTGTGGGCTATTCCTTCATTATTTCATCATCAATTAAGCAGGTAAAAGGTCTGGAGTTGATTAAATGTGTGGCATTCGCATTTGGAAGCTGTTGCTGTGAACCCACAACATGCGGTCAAAGGAGCTCTCAATGCAAGTGAAACAGGGCATCCTTAGGCTGCAAAAAAAAAAAAGAAAATCCATCAGAGAGATAGCAGGAACATAGGAGTGGCCAAATCAACAGTTTGGTACATTCTGAGAAAAAAAGAACGCACTGGTGAGCTCTGCAACACAAAAAGGCCTGGACGTCCACGGAAGACAACAGTGGTGGATGATCGTAGGATCCTTTCCATGGTAAAGAAAAACCACTTCCCAACATCCAGCCAAGTGAAGAACACTCTCCAGGAGGTAGGCATATCATTATCCAAGTCTACCATAAAGAGAAGACTTCATGAGAGTAAATACAGAGGGTTCACCACAAGGTGCAACCCATTCATGAGCCTCAAGAATAGAAAGGCCAGGTTAGACTTTGCCAAACAATATCTAAAAAAGCCAGCCCAGTTCTGGAACAGCATTCTTTGGACAGATGAAACCAAGATCAACCTGTACCAGAATGATGGGAAGAAAAAAGTGTGGGGAAGGCTTGGAACGGCTCATGATCCGAAGCATACCACATCATCTGTAAACACGGTGGAGGCAGTGTGATGCATTGGGCATGCATGGTGTCACGCCTGTATGCCCGCAGACCTGGCAAGACCCCAGTACTGAGGTGGGAAAGGTATTACACCACACACCCACAGCAGTGGGAGCAAGCCCGGAGTGTGGTATAGCGTTGCTGGGCCTGTTGTAAGAGTAGTTAGTAATACTTGCAACGTCCTTAGTAGTATGCGTGAGAATAATCGTGTCCGTGTGCCAATGTCCAAGGGTTCCAGAAGGTAGAGTCGTCGGGGTACAAAGCCAGGTCCAAGGGTTCCAGAGAGCAGCGTGGTAGAGAGCGTAGCAAGGTTCAAGGGGTACAGAGAGCAAAGTTGTCAGAGCAAGCAGGGTCAAAGCCAGGGAAATCTAAAAGTGTAACACAGGAACAGGGTATAGCAGGAACACAGAGGGAGCACAGCATAGGTCAGCACGCAGGGAAACAGGAACTATGCAGAGCGAGGAAGAAGTGGAGAGACAGGGATTATAAAGGAAGGTGCACCAATGACAGAGAGGGGAGGAGCAGAGAGAGAAGTGGGAGAAGATAGGGATAGGTCAGGAAGAAGAGAGGAGACAGAAGGGGCAATCAGGGGAGTAACCGGTGGAGATTGGGAGGAGTCAGGGTCGTGGCAAGGTAGAGAAAAGGAACGTGTGCACGTGCCCTCTGTAAGTTGAGGGTGCGCGCGCACAGGCTGTGAGAGTGAGATGGCCTGCAGGGACCGGGAGGAGGACGTAGAGGGCGGACAGACCGGAGCGTGTGCGCGCACCCTGCGTGAGTGGAGGGGGTGCGCACACAGGCCGCGTCACCAGGCGCTCGGAGCTTTGCGCTGCGGGAACCGTGCAGGAGGGAGGCAGAGGAGCGGACGGGACCGCCAAGGATGGCAAGGTATTGCTCGTGGGCGCAACGGGTGACAGGGAGCGCTATTGCAGGGGCTCGGGGACCGCGCGGATGCACGAGGTCTGCGGGCCATGCGCTGGGGAAGTGGGAGAGAGGTAGAAGGAACGGGACAGGAGATGGGACAGGGGAAGATAAGGAAGGGGAAGGAATCCCCTGGATCGTCACACATGGCTTACAATGGCACTGGGTCACTAGTGTTTATTGATGATGTGACAGAAGACAGAAGCAGCCGGATGAATTCTGAAATGTACAGGGATATTGGATTGATTGGACGGCACTTCACTTTAAAGATGGACAATGAGCCAAAACATACTGCGAAAGCAACCCAGGAGTTTTTTTAAGGCAAAGTAGTGGAATATTCTGCAATGGCCGAGTCAATCACCTGATCTCAACCCAATCGAGTATGCATTTCACTTGCTGAAGACAAAACGTATGGCAGAAAGACCCACGAACAAACAACTGAAGGCAGCTGCAGTAAAGGCCTGGCAAAGCATCACAAAGGAGGAAACTCAGCGTTTGGTGATGTCCATGCGTTCCAGACTTCAAGCAGTCATTGCTTGCAAAGGATTCTCGACAAAGTATTAAAAATGAACATTTTATTTATGATTGTGTTAATTTGTCCAATTCCATTTGAGCCCCTGAAATAAGGGGACTGTGTATGAAAATGGTTGCAATTCCTAAAACGTTTCATACGATATTGTTGTTCAACCCCTTGAATTAAAGCTGAAAGTCTGCACTTCTATTGCATCTCTGTTGTTTCATTTCAAATCCATTGTTGTGGCGTACAGAGCCAAAATTATGAAAATTGTGTCAGTGTCCAATTATTTCCGGACCTAATTGTATTTGAGGTCACTTCCCCAGTAGCACTCCAATTGACAAAAATACATACATACATACATAAAATACGGTGCGTCTAGGTTTTGAGCTTGCCACGATTGTGTATGGCCCATCAACTATACATTGTGCCTGATCTTATCCCCTATTTCAAAGCTTACCTGCTCATCCTCCTGCTCTGTCCTGGACTGTACCAGCTGCAGGAGGCGGGAGGCCGTCAATCCTCCAGTGGTATCCACATAGAGCACGCCCTGCTTTAGGCTATAAGCCACGTTAACCGCAATGCTCTGACACACCTAACAAAGCAAAGATACATTTGTCCCTCAGAGTGCTGACTCTCTCATCAACAGCAATTTTTAGCACCTTCCTGGATGCTCCTGGGCTTTAGGAGTCTTTTCAGAAATCAATAAGCTTCAAGTGCACAGCCAGACCAAATAAGAGTTGTTGGAGAAAGGAAGTTATAAGCAATTTGTGTAGCAATATTGGCCTATGAACAAACCTGGGTGTGCAGCAAATTGTTCTGATTTGTATCGGATAATAAACTGGCTCTAACGTTGTAAGATTGTGACCAGCACCACTATTTGCATTATAACCAATATGTGAACTTTGAAATCTAAGTCTGAAATGGCATCCTCCCGTCCTCAACGGCAACCAACAGGTCGGGTTTTCAGGATATCCCTTCTTCAGCACAAGTGGCTCAAAGCAGTGATATCCTGAAAACCTGACCTGTTGGTGGCCCCTGAGGACTGGAGTTGGCCACCCCTGCTCTATTGTAACATTTTCCATCCTTAGCCTCCAAGCTGTGTAAACAATAACCATATTTTTAGTCTAACCATTTAAGCACTCCATAAAGAATTATCTATTGTCAAAATATTTAGGATAACGACACATGGTGGTTGCAATATTTTTACATTTCATTTTCTCCAGGGATTCGATACTGATGAGCAATCCTAGAAACATGCAACTGATTATGGTAGATCATTTGCAGAGAAGAAGCAACAGGATTTAAGGGTTAAGTCCAAAAATAGTAAATGAAAGGGACTTGCTACTTCAGAACAGTTTATGATAACTAGCAAGTTGTTTTTATTCATTTTAATTCCATTTGAAATGACACAAAGATACCACATTCAGACAAAGTACTACGTGAAGGCAAATCAGCAACCACTAGAAATGAGTCAAAGCAAAATGTAGTACTTTGATATTGAGAGATGTATGTATGCAATCAGTCTCTCTGTTAACACATCGTCATGGCTCATTTCTTACATGGGAAATACATAGGGTTATTCATTAAACTGCAATAGTTCCGATCAATTCACTATCGCACAGAAACTTCCATTAGGGTCACTAGGAGTTTCTGTGCAATAGTGCCCAGATCGGCACTATTGCAGTTGAATGATTAACCAACCCAGTGCTCCATTCTTCTTCAACGGCATTGAAATGGAGCAAGTCTAACCTGTGTCTTGCCACTGCCAGCTGCTCCTGCAATCTCTGTCAACTCACCCGTATACAGACCAGAATCAAAGAGCTTGTCCAGACTGAAAACCACAGAGAGCAATACATTTACAAACACATACATAATAAACTAACACCCAAGCTAATACATTTAGGATTTGGATGAATACCTATGGTGTACAATTAACAATTATACTCAAGGTAAGTATACTATTGATGCTGCAAAAGTGCTAATTTCTGGACGTTCTAACAGAACATCACTCAGCTCAGAATAATCTGATTGACAGGATGGTAAGGCAAACTAAAGTTCTAGAAACTCTAGAAAATAGAAATACCACTTGGATGTACATTTGCATGTCTTTCCCCATTATCTCTTAGCATTAAATGCTTCCACTGCAGCAAGGGATTCTTGGTAATAACATGAAAATGAGCACACACGGTGTGTATGTCACCTTTTGCTCCTTGAACATAAACTCTAAACCAAACCAAGGATAGACCTATTAAAACCTAGAGTATGCGATGATCAAATAAAGAATGTAGCCTTCACTATTTCTCATTTTAATGAATCGCTTACATATTTGCCAAGCTCTACCATTTGCCACTGATTTGAGGTCAGTGGGAACTTGTATAGGTTAATGAATGGTTTATAGAGTGACTTAGGTGCTCACATGTAGCTCTTCACGTGCAGCTCTGGGATTTACATCAAATATCTATATGGAAATTATAGGAAGGCCACAATGTATTAGCAATTACGCATCCAAGAAGTCCTGAGAACTCCTATCCCACTAAAGAGGTCACTATCCCTCGCTACAGAAGTTTTGTTTAGCGTGACTGCTACCCAACTCGGCTTTATTATTTTAAAAAAGACAGGGCTATCACTAGCATTAAAAAAAGTGTAAATATTGATGCAGAAAAACTCTATACAGGCTGCCTTTATGCTTTTTTATTTTATTTACACGTGATGGAGGTCTGCAACACTGTCTTTCCATATTATCTCTTAGCATACAATGCTTACACTGCAGCCAGGGATTCTGGGTAATGACATGCAAATGAGCACTCACAGTGTGTCACCTAGTGATGGAGAGGTCCTTACCTCCGGTGGCCTGTTGGAAGTATGGCTGTGGAACTCTTCAGCTCTTCATACAGATCTGCCCCATTGGTTGGAAATGCAGAGTACTGAGCCAGCAGCACACGTCTTACTGCCACTAGTGTCTGAAAATACAAACAGGTCATAGCAGACAGTGTCATGAAATGCACAAGACCAAACACTTTGTACAAAAGCCATTATTGATTAACAGCCTAATATATGAAGTGTGTAATAAACCCATAAGATGAAACTTTGAATGCTTTCTCCCCCTTTAGATCCTCCCTTTCGCGTGATCAGACTGTGTTTAGCCAGCCCCTACTTTCTCTTATTTTCATTTTTTCGGGCTCTTTGACAGGGAGAAAAAGGTGTCTAAATAAAATAGCATCACAGTGGCACAAACCAGGAATTAAAACAGCAACCCCTACTTGGACCAAGGTGAACAATGGCAGGTGCATGTTTTGTTCATTAAAGGCAAGTAATTTACACATTTTCATTATACAAATCAAACAAGTATTTCAATTACTCCATAATAACCTAATATTTAGACAATCTTTACCTAATCTCTTTTGTGGTAACGTTTGTAAACTGTTGTGTATGTAGGGAGAATATTCATCCACAATCGGTCCCCTTTCATGCTTTGCATAGCAAACTATTGCAGCATAATTAGTTTTAGGGGAAATACATTTTTTTAAGGAAGCCGATTACAGTAATAAGATGTTTAAAACATTTTTTTATTTTTTTTAAATGATAATTTTTTTGCTCATTATCTGAGATTTCATCTTTAACAGGCCCTTTGGAAAAGAAAAAACAATCTAGTTCATTTGTAAGCATATGGTGTAAAAGAAATGTTATTTTGAAGGATGACCACATTTCTTTAACAAACTACTTGGGTGAATTGTTCAGGAAATGGAACAGATCCTGTGGACTTAGACTTGCGCATCTTTTGTTGTGTTTAATTTAAATAAAAAAATATGTATAGGAATATCACCTTGTATGATAGGGAGCATTTTCGAGCAAGTTCCTCCAAATCAGAAGAGACTAGGTCAACCACTGAAAATGAAACAATAAACACATGAAATAGCTCATATTTTTATATTTGGAAAGAACGACAACTTATTTTCCATAGAAAGAGGTTTTCGTGAACCTTCTTTCTTTGTAGTAGGCATGGAAGTATAATATTTTCATATTATTAACATATGAATAGCAGCATAACTATAACCAGGCTTTTGCCTTTTCTATAAGCTATCAGAAAAGCCATGTTTTGTATTACAGTATATTATGGGTAGCAGGGAAATAGTGTATATGTGAAGGACGTTGTTTTTCTTTGAACTTCCCTTCACCTTCCTAATGTGCTGAATGTGTCCTTTCCTTTGTTAGGTGGGCCCCACAGAGTTCTTATCTGTTAATTCTCTCTTTGTAGAGTTGGGCAAGAGCTATACAGCTGTTAGCCTTGAAGGTGGGGGATGAGGTGGCCAGGCATCATAAGTATTTCTTTGTGTTTAGTCTGCTAAAATATATAGCAAACGTATAACCAGTAATTACATCATATAAGAAATGAGACGCCAAATGAAAGTAATAAATATACTGCGATCTGAAATTATGCATGCCCGCCCCTTTTTTGGGTATTAGGCTGCGCTTATAGTGCCTGCGACGTCGCTGGAAAACATCGGACTCCGTCGCCAGCACTTATAGTCAGCGCGACCACGACGGAGCGTCTGGAAAATTGGAAGCCGGGTCTATTTGATTTTTTTAGAGGCAGTCGCCACATGTGACTGTCTCTAAACCAATGAAATTGTGCGGCCCGTCCCCTTTCGTGACGTCACTGGCGACAGTCGCTAAAAACAAATTACAACTTTCGCGGGTGGCGATGGAATCGGTCGCGTCGCCATCACTATAAGCGCGGCCTAAGTTAGATTGCTACGGACTATTATTTCAGTGCCTTTGTGTAACGTCAGACAGCAGTGTTTTGTTTTATATTAAATGCACTCTTGCCAACAGTTGTTTGCAATAAAAGTCTCTATTCAAATGGATTACCTAAAAAGACATGCGTGGAAAGGCGTTTTTTCCAGGACATAGGTTACACGTATTTGTAGGCTAGTTAGACATATTTGACCCATCTGTCTAATGGAAAGATAAAAGCTACAATATATTTTTCTGTGAGAAAGAAATGCCTATGGGAGAATATGGTGAGAGGTATATGGGTCTCTGAGGTCTGCGAGAGAAAATGGATGAGAATTGTGTATTCTCGATGTCTACGATAAAAGAGGAGATGGGAGATGTATGCGTCACTGAGGTCTAAAAGAAAGCAAGAGGGTTTACATTTAATATATCATTGATGTAAATGCGATATGGTCGAAAGGCTAAATAATTTTAATGTTCCTAGACTAGCTGGATACTCGGAAGGAATTCTAGGAGCTCTTTTCTGATAATACTGTTTATTGAGCCCTATTATCCCCCAGACACCCTACCATCTTCCCTTTCATCTCCTTCAACAGCAATGATGATGCCATCATTAGACAGAAAGCAAGGGGTTTGGATGACAATGTGATTTTTAAAATGGAGAAGACAAAAGATGATTTTATTAAGGAGTAAAGACACTGACTGGCACCGAGTTTGACGCAGGGAAACTTGGTTCAATTCCCAGTGTCGGCTCCTTGTGACCTTGGGCAAGTCACCTTATCTCCCTGTGCCTCAGGCACCAAAAACAGATTGTGAACTCCATGGGGCAGGGGCCTGTGCCTGCAAAATGTCTCTGTAAAGCGCGACTTAAAACTGGCAGTGCTATACAAAAACATGCTATTAATTAAGAGGCCCATTACATTGTGACAAACAAATATGCATTTTCAAAGAGGAACCATATTAATAAACCAATTTCAAAAGCATCCATGATGGAGAGATAAGAGCTATGTGCCTCATAATTGTTTGAAGCGTGGCAAGATGTTTAATTGATAAGTGACTTTGCAAGTGTTACCTGTTTTTACATTGTTTGCTTTCAGGGCTACGATTATGTCAGGTGATAAACCAGGACAAAGCCCTTCCCTCAGGATTACCATGGCTCCAAGAGGCTGAATGATGAAGAAATAAAACACAAAAACACAAGATGAATGCATTATTAAAGGGTCAACAGAAAAAAAGTTAGAATGGAATAAACCAAAATAAGATGCAGCTAATACACACAATTGAATTTGTTCTAAACTGGACGTCTCCCGGTCACACTGACCAAATCACCATACTGTATGTGTTACGCGGATTCCCTGCTGTCATGTTTCTGCTGCCTCCCTAACCCTTTATCACAATGCAAGTCACTGGAAAGATTAGAAATATACAGCATTTCCACCACAAATCTCCCTTTAAATAAAGCTTATAATAAACGTTGGCCAGTATGCTCTGTGTGCACAGCTTCAGCAGCCATACTCTGGGGTTTACTCATATGAACAGGGGGCTGGGACTCGCGGAGATGGAAACGGGTGCTTCAAATGATCTCATACAGACAGGACCGAAGCTAAATAATAACACCCGGAGAAGAAAACACCATGGGGTTTATTTAAGCACAACTTGCATACACCAGCCGCCTGTTTGGAGCACACGTGGCAGTTTCGGGAGACTTTCTGTCACTGACAGCCAGAGAACAGTGACAGCTGTCACTTAGGGCGACAATCTCTCCCCTGCATTGGTCGCTATGGTCTGAATTCTGCCTCCTCATTGGTATGGACTGACGTCGCACTCCCATTGGTTGCCAGGTTCTCCGGTAGAGTCCCGCCTCCCGGCAGGCACACGCTTTTATTGGCTACCTCGCACGGCGGTTATCTCCGCTACACCGCCGCTCCCACTAGTTCTCAGTCACAGGAACAAAAGAAAGTGATTTAGTGACGCGAATGTAATCGCGTGACCCCTGCCCCGCCGCTCACATGGGCGGCCATCTTGGTGAAGGCGAAGCAAATAAGCGGCCATATTGGTGAGGGAGAGAGCGCTCCCCAACGGCTGAAGCTTGAGCTACAACCCCCTTTGGCAGTAGCCAGCTAATACCGCATTTCAAAGAGCCGCTGCCCGCGGTGCCCTAATCCTCCCTTCACACCCACTCTATTACTAGAGCCGAGGCGCTTCTCACCCTCTCTCAACCAACCGGGCGAGCGTCGGGTTCTCCGGGGGTGAGCTGGACTTTTTCTTAACCACGCCCTCTGCGGCCACGTGGTAATCCACCAATAGGAGCGCCGCACTCTATGTTTTTGCGCTCTCTGGTGTCCTGGTTACACAAATTGTGACGTCACTGAGGGCAGCTGAAGCCCCGCCGCCAGCAGAGGTGCAGACAGGAGGTGGCGGCAGCGGGAAGGTGCTGGGCGAGGTTCCTGCAGCTGCTTGGCGGGAAGAACATGAGCAAAACTAAATCTCTAGTTAGATTACAGCCTGAAACTGAAGTAAACAAACTATTATTAACCCCAATCCGGAGAAGACAGAGCTGAAGGAAAGATGCCGTAAGAGTCATGCTAACCTTAGAAAAAAATAGTTTAGCATAATATTTATATTTTTCACGTTCATTCCTATAATCAAAAATGTTATTTTTTTTGGGGGGAGGGAGTTTGAAATGAATGAAACCCATGATGTCATAAAGCAATGTCTAATAAGAGTAATGATGACTCCATTGCCATACTTGATAATATATGTGTTGTTGTCCTTATCAATCAGAGGGTGGGATTTTGATTTAATGTTATTGGGTGATGCGTGTCTTCCATTGTTCAATGGTGTGTTAATTTATAGAGGCAATGCAATACAGTTGCTCCCAGTTTAATGTTTATTTATAACTTTCAAATGTTTAGAAGATTTTTATATTTAGCACTACAACCTTAACTGAAAAGAATTATAACAAATTTCACACAACATACATACACTGCCTTCGTTATGGGCCCACATCACATTTTGGAGATGTAGGTTTGAAGCAGGAGGTCTCAGCTTTTGAAGATACATGCTACTAAGGAGCTACAGGTAGCAGCCCCAGATGGGTATGGTAATTATCTTTTTAAAGGTCTCACAGCCCAATAGGAAGCCGCAATGTCATCCCTTATGGCTTCCTATTGGCCCACGAAACGCAGGACCTCTAAACAGCAGAGAGATACCAGCAGCCCGTCCAGATGTTATTATCTAGGGGAGCATGGCACCTTTTTAAAGGGAAAGCTCCTTTAAATGTATTTTTTTTTCTCCAAGATAGAAAAATGCTGTACAACTTCAAAATAGAGCACGTGATCAGAATAAAAAAGGGAAAATTAATGACTTTTTGTCAATGTACTGTAAGGGCCAGATTCAGTAAGCTCAATTTGCCTATTTAACCGACATTAACTTAATTTAATCACTGTTAATCATAATGCACGAATCACTAAAGCAAATAAAGTGATGTAATGTAGGATTTACTCCCGTTAAAGACATGGCGTTTGGAATAACGCAGTTATTATAAATACTATGCAAATTAGTCTAATTATTCGCTCTGCTAAGATTAGCGCCAGGAACTGATGCTCTGTTTTTTAGATCATACCTAACCCTGGCATTGCTCCCAGACCCTGAAGTAGGGCTTTGGCTGGAGAGGAGGCCCCGACTTTGTGAAAGTGGTTGCCTATAATAGTAACAATCCCTTAAGGACAAGACATCTGGTCATCAATACCACAGGGGTTGGCATTAGTGGCTACGTAATGTCCTGTTCGAGGATTGTTACTTAAATAAATAAGAGTTAATTAAACAAACTCTTAGCAACTTTTAGTAGATGCATCCCTTAGTAGCCAGTCATGGTTAACCCACAGTTATCTGGACACTGACTTTTAGACCTTCTCAATCACGCCTTTATACAGTACGGGAAGTCTTCAGATATCTGTGCACAAAAAGGAACATACCTCACATTCCTGGTCACTTGATACTCGAGTAAAACAGTCTCTAATGCTAATGACATAAATTATTGCCATTGTTTTGGCATATAATTATCTTTGTGGCTTTGTGTTATTATCACTGGGTTGAGTGTTACAAAGGGTTTAATATATTGCTAATACTAGACTAGGCTGCAATTATACAAAAAAAAACACCTGTGGTGTCTT
The DNA here is from genome assembly GCF_040206685.1 of Ascaphus truei. NCBI lineage: Eukaryota > Metazoa > Chordata > Amphibia > Anura > Ascaphidae > Ascaphus > Ascaphus truei. The sequence goes on along the minus strand of NC_134485.1, from coordinate 194,447,221 downwards.
CCGTAGGGACACCGCGTGGTGTAAAAAACAAGTTTCATCGAAATGTGATAAGTGGCTATACCAAATTCAACTTTCTCCCGCTTGCTACTGCAGAGCGGGAGACAGTTGATGGTTTTTCAAAATTTGTTTTTGCCTTATTATCAGGATGTATGGAACCCTCAAAGGTAACCTGGAAACCCACAAGAGACCAAAATACATAAAAACTGATAGGATTTATTTGGAACTAAAGGAAACAGGCCTGGGAAAACAAAATGAAGTCGACAAAGTGTGCAAAGCTACAAGCAAAAGACTGGTAGCTAGGGGAACTAACAAAGACAGGGGAAAATAATACTAAGGGAAACAACAGGACAAACTAATGTTTTGTGACGGGTGTTCACCACAAGCAGGACTAGACCGCGAGGCTGAGGTGGGGATGTGGATAACCACTGACCTACAACCGCGAAACCAGGTCTGGATTGCAGAGTCAGGGTCGTGTAGCTGGTTCAGGGTAGGAGAGTTTGGGAAGATCAAGATACTTGCCGTAGTCTGGGGTTGGAGAGAGAAGAGTAGTCGTAATCCGTGATTGAGGAGAGAGCGGGAGTCCAGAAGCGAGTCGAGGTCCAGGGGTACGAGAAGGCAGAGGTCCAGGTACGTACGGGGGTCACAACGGAAGGCAAAGCGAGAGAAAGCAACAGCACTGAACAGCTAGCAGTAAGCACAGGTTCACAAACAAGATTATGCTCAGCCAATAGCCCAGGGGCTGACTGAGCATAAAAATGACTGAGGACCAATAGGAAGGTTGCAGGGAGTGATGTACCTACACATAGATTGTGTGCTGATAGGTGGAAACGGATGGTGCATCAGCTGAGAAGCAGCTGAGGTTAATCCGGTCATTAGATACAGCGCGGCGTGCGGGTGGCATGCGGCGCCTGCGTCAGCAGCAAGGCTGTCTTCTGAGGTTGTGTCGCGGAGTCGCATATCTGCCTCTCCAGAGATCTGCCTCCCGGTAGTGCGGCAAGTTTGCGTGTATGGTGATTTGCGCGCTTCCACAAGGGCAGCATGTGATGCGTCTGGGGGTAGGGCTTAGCCCCGATCCTGACAGTTTCCCCCCTCCCTCTTCAGAGGCGACTTCCGGGTGACCCAGGGAAGGTCTAGAAGGATTTTTGCGGTGAAAGGCCTGGGCAAGCCTTGAGGCGTGTACTTGTTCCCAGGGGATCCACTCTCGTTCCTCAGGACCGAAACCTTTTCAATGTCCAAGGTACTGAAGTCTTCCCCTTGAGACTCTGGAATCAAGGATAGCCTGGACCTCAAACTCTTGTTGACCCTATACCAGGATAGGTTGAGGAGGTAAATCCAGAACGGGTGAGTGGGGATCCAGAATGAAGGGTTTCAAGAGGGACATATGGAACACAGACGGGATTTTCATAGACGGTAGTTTCAACCGATAGGCAACTGAATTGACCCTTTCCGTGACGACAAAAGGTCCAATGAACCTCGGTGCCAATTTTGGAGAGAGCACCTTCAGGTGGATGTTTGCCCTGGTGTGGAAGTGGGAGTCTCGCGACGATGACTGCTTGCTTTTTCTGTACCGATGCAGCGTTTCTAAGGTTTTCCTGAATTCTATCCCAGGACTCCTGGAGGTACTGAATCCTGTTTTCTGCAGCGGGAACCCCAGATCTGAAAACTGTGGTAGGGAGAGATGAAAGATGAAATCCATGGTTGGTGAAAAAAGGAGATTCTTGGGTGAATTCATTTCGTAAATTGTTATGTGAGAATTCCGCCTATGGCAGTAGGTACGTCCAATTGTCCTGATCATCTGAGATAAAACAACGAATGAACTGCTCGAGGGATTGGTTGGTCCGTTCAGTTTGGCCATTGGTTTGAGGATGATATCCAGAGGAAAAGGGAAGGGCAATGCCTAGTTGTTGCCAGAAGGCCCTCCAGAATTTAGAAATGAACTGGGACCCTCGGTCCGAGACGATGACTTGGGGTGTTCCATGCAGGCGAAAGATCTCCCTGATCACTTCAGACAGTCGGCGCTGGGTAGACCCTTGAGCGGGATAAAATGAGCCTGCTTGGAGAAGCGGTCGACCACCACCAAAATAGTGTCTATTCCCTTAGAGGTAGGCAACTCCACAATGAAGTCCATGGAAAGATGCGTCCATGGATGATCCGGAATCGGGAGAGGTTGAAGAAGACCTGATGGTCTATTGCGGGGCCTCTTGTTCTGGGCGCAGTGGCACATGCAGAGACAAAGTTCTTTAAATCCTTGCGCATACCTGGCCACCAGAAGGTGCGCGCCAAAGGTCAATCGTACTCGTACCTGGATGACTAGCAGTCCTGGATGCGTGACCCCATTCCATTACTTTCCTGTGAAAAGGTGTCCCTCTGGAACATTGAGGCCCTTTGGGACAAGAGTTTGAGCCTTTGCGATGTCCCGTTGTAACGCTCGGCCTGCCCACGAGCCAGACGAGACCCCGGGACTGAGGTGGAAAGGGATAATACCACATACCTAACAGTAAACGGGGGCATGGCCGGAGTGTGGAAGTATCGTAGATGGTCCGGGTAACAACAATAGAAAGAGTACCGTACTTGCCAACTCCAGCGGTGGTAGGTATAGTCCGTAAGCCAATGGTCGTGTAATGGAGAGAGCAGCGTAGTTGAGTGTCCGTAAGCCTGGGTCGTGGAGTGGAGAGAGCAGCGAAGTAGATTGTCCGTAAGCCGTGTCCAAGGGATATAGAAGTCTGCAAGGTAAAGAGTCCAACGCCAAATCCAAGGGTACCAGAGAGCAGCATAAACGAAGTCCAAAGCAAAAAGGTCAATATCCAGGGAAGTCAGCAGAATATCCAGAGACAGGAACAGGGACTGAAAACCAAAAGGGGCCAGGCAACAGCAGACAGCAAAAAGGTACAGAAGCTATGCAGAGCAAGGAGGTAATGGTGAGGGGAGACTAAATAGGGGGTTGGGACATATCAGAGGAAGGGGAGGAACGGAGGAGTGGTCCGAGGGAGGACCTGATAGGGGAAAGGTGTCTGGGTAGCTGGGGCCTGTCACAGCAAGGGGAGGAGCGGCCCGGGGAAGAGCCTGATGGGAGAGAAGGGCCTCGGGGGCGGACCTGACGGGGAAGAGGCAGGGAAGCGCGTGGAGTGTGCGCCACATCATCGGGGGCGGAGTCAGGCGCCCGGTGCCAGTAAATGGCAGCCTGGGTCCGTGCGTGACCCGGCAGTGTGGGGGCAGCGGGAGAGAGCCGCAAGGAGCGAGGTACGCCGCCGGGGAGCCTGGGTGGCATGTAAGAGAGGTAAGGAGGCGCTGGAAGCGGGTATACCCGCAGCGCGGATCCTTACAGTACCCCTCCCTCGAGGGTCGGACTCCGGGCGAACCATCCAAGGTTAGAGGGGAAATTTTTGGTGGAATCGTTTGAGCAGAGATGGAGCGTGAAGATCCGTATGCGAGACCCAAGAACGGTCCTGAGGCCCGTATCCCTTCCAGTGAACCAGAAATTGGAGTTTGCCCCTGGAGATGCGAGAGTCAATGATGGACTGGATCTCGAACTCCTGTTGTCCTGGTACAATGGGGGTGGAGGCCAAAGCGAAGGATGAGCGAATCGTTTGCCTTGCATAAAGGGTTTCAACAGTGAGACATGGAACACGAGAGAAATCTTCATAGAGGGCGGCAGGCGAAGCTGATAGGCCACAGGATTAATTTGTCTCAGAATAGAGAAAGGACCCAGGAATCTGGGAGACAATTTAGGGGTTGGGGCCTTCAGTTTGATATTTTTAGAAGAAAGCCAGACCTTATCTCCAGGTACGAACTTATGGGTACTCCTGACGAAGCCTATCTGCTTGTCTCTTTTGTCTTAGCACAGATTCTTGTAAAACTGTTTGAATCCTCCTCCAAGACCCCTGTAGGGTGGATACCCTATCATCAGCTGCAGGAACTCCGGACCTAGGCGAATGCATGGGAAGACGGGTAGGATGAAATCCGTAGTTTACAAAAAACGGTGATTCTTGAGTGGACTCGTTTTTTATAGAGTTAATCACGAATTCTGCCCAAGGGAGCAACTCAGCCCAATTATCCTGAGAATCAGAAGAAAAACAACGCAAATACTATTCAAGGGACTGGTTCATGCGTTCAGTTTGCCCATTCGTTTGGGGTGGTAGCCTGAGGAAAACAGAAGGGTAATGCCCAACCTCTGGGAAAATGCACGCCAGAATTTAGAAACAAATTGAGTACCCCGATCCGAGACAATTGACCACGGGACGACATGAATACGGAAAATCTCCTTTACAAAGATATCCGCCAAAGTACTGGGATTGGGTAGACTCTTGAGGGGAACAAAATGAGCTTGCTTGGAGAATCTGTCCACAATTACAAGAATAGTAGTCATACCATTAGACGGGGGAAGATCCATGATAAAGTCTATGGCAATGTAACTCCAAGGACGGTCTGGGACCGGGAGAGGTTGTAGAAGACCAGAAGGCTTTTGACGGACAGATTTGTTTTGTGTGCAGACTGGGCAAGAGGAGGTGAAAGCTCTAATGTCCTTTATCATATTGGGTCACCAGAAAGTTCGCCAAATAAGATCCATAGTCCTCTTAAACCCGAGATGGCCAGCAGATCTGGAGAAATGATCCCATTCAAGAATTTTGGGATGAAAACGTGGAGCTGCGTAAAGGCGACCATCAGGTACTTCTAGCCCTTCGGGGACCTGTGTTTGAGACTCCAAAATCTTATCCAGTATGTCAAGAGGCGGCAGAGATAAACAATTGGGGGGACAGAATACTTTCCGGAACCTCCTGTGACTTCTCCTCAGTGATAAACTCACGGGACAACGCATCTGCTTTGATATTCCTTGTCCCAGGAATATATGAGATGGTAAAGTTGAACCTTGAGAAGAACAACGCCCAACGAGCTTGATGAGGCCCAAGACGGCGAGCACCTTCCATGTAAGAAAGATTTTTGTGGTCTGTCAGGATCAGAATGGGTTCCTTGGTTCCTTCCAGAAGATGTCTCCACTCTTGTAATGCCATTTTGATGGCCAACAACTCCCTGTTCCCCACGTCGTAATTTCTTTCTGCTGAAGAATTTTTTTTAGAAAAAAACCCACGGGTGTAGTTTATTTTCGGGGGTGGTTCTTTGAGAGAGAACCGCGCCGGCTCCCACGTCGGAGGCTTCAACTTCCAAGGTAAAGGGGAGGGTGGGGATGGGATGTCGCAGAATGGGGGCCGAGACAAAGGCCTTTTTAAGAGAATCAAAGGCCCGGCTGGCCTCCAATGGCCAAGAGAAAGGATCGGCCCCTTTCTTGGTAAGGGCCGTAATAGGTGCTACCAAGGTAGAAAACCCAGCAATAAATTTCCTATAATAATTTGCGAAGCCTAGGAAACGCTGGATCGCCTTTAAAGAGTTAGGTTGTGGCCATTCGAGTACAGAATTGAGTTTCCCTGGATCCATGGAGAACCCTTGATCCGAGACGATATATCCCAAGAAGGTAGTTGAGGATTGATGGAAGACACACTTCTCCATCTTGGCGTAGAGCTTGTTGGCCCGTAAACGAGGGAGCACCATCTTGGTATGGAGTATGTGTTCCTCGAGGGTTTTGGAAAAGATAAGGCTATCATCCAAGTAGATAATTACAAAAGAATTCAAGAGATCACGAAAAACCTCGTTCATAAAGTCTTGGAAGACTGCAGGGGCATTGCACAACCCAAATGGCATCACCAGGTACTCATAGTGACCGCTGCGCATGTTAAACGCGGTCTTCCACTCGCCTCCACTGCGGATGCGAATCAGGTTATAAGTCCCCCGTAGATCAACAGAACAAAACAAAAAAAGTGCGCAAATTATTATTTCTAGTGTTTTAACCCTTCACCACCATTGTGTCAATTTAAAACTAAATACAACCTCTAATTCGATGGGTGATCTGCAGCTATATGGACAGGGGAAAAACCCCTAGGCAACTGTAACACAAAAAGACAAAAGCGCAAACGCACATAGTGAAGTATGTAAAAATATAGGTGTATATTGATTAGGGTATAATATCTGCGTACATCAGATTAGTTGGTAATAGACATTTCATGTACAATACATGAGTTTACCACACGCCGCACTGCCACTTCCAGGCCTCAGATGGTCTCTCTCACATCATCCAGAACCGTCTGTCACAGCTGTAGCATGGGATCTCTGCCGCACTGCTGCCTTCCGATCGATATCCTTCCCCACTCGTTGCCGTCACCACCGCTCGCGGCTAGGATCTGCCTCCGACCGCCACTATGCTTCGGAGCAGTGTGCTAGTGGGTCACGTGTCCCGAGGGGTTTTGCGACTGGCCGCAAAGGGAGGTTGAGGCGTAAAGCGTGATGGTGGCTTTACTGCAATTTGCCGAGAACTATCTGCTCTGGACTGATTTCATGCCAAAGCTGCACTCGGCAAATTGCAGTAAAGCCACCATCACGCTTTACGCCTCAACCTCCCTTTGCGGCCAGTCGCAAAACCCCGCGGGACACGTGACCCACTAGCACACTGCTCCGAAGCATAGTGGCGGTCGGAGGCAGATCCTAGCCGCGATCGGTGGTGACGGCAGCATGTGGGGAAGGATATCGATCGGAAGGCAGCAGTGCGGCAGAGATCCCATGCTACAGCTGTGACAGACGGTTCTGGATGCTGTGAGAGAGACCATCTGAGGCCTGGAAGTGGCAGTGCGGCGTGTGGTAAACTCATGTATTGTACATGAAATGTCTATTACCAACTAATGTGATGTACGCAGATATTATACCCTAATAAATATACACCTATATTTTTACATACTTCACTATGTGCGTTTGCGCTTTTGTCTTTTTGTGTTACAGCCCCCGTAGATCAAGTTTGGAGAAAATCGTTGCTCCTTGTAGCCTATCGAAGAGCTCCGGGATAAGGGGCAAAGGGTAGCGATTCTTGATGGTAATCTTGTTTAGACCACGGAAATCGATTCACGGGCGAAGCGTCCCATCTTTATTTTTTACAAAGAAGAATCCTGCTCCGGCGGGAGAGGTGGACTTCCGGATGAAACCTTTTTGAAGGTTTTCTGTGATATACTCGGACATGGCCTCTGTCTCAGGCAGGGACAATGGATATGACCTGGCTTTAGGAAAAGGGGCACCCGGAAGTAAGTCCTCGGATTTGGCCTTACTGAAGACATCCAGGAACTCCGAATAAACATCTGGTAAGGTGGCGCCCTGCGGGGAACGGGTCTCCAACACGGCCAGTACCGCAGCGGGCAGAGAAGAGGATTCCACCTGGGAGGATCTCCATTGTACGGGAAACTCGGCAGTCCAATCAATGATGGGATTGTGTAGTTACAGCCATGGTAAACCCAGGATGATTTGAACCGAAGGGGAATGGATGACATCAAAAGAAATGAGCTCTAAATGGCCATCCTTCATAGAAAGCTCAATAGGAAGTGTCTCCAAAGAAATAAAGGCTGACTGCAGGGGTCGTCCATCGCTAGCCTCCAATCCGACTGGAAAGGCCTTCCGGAGTGGAATATTGTGCTGGACAGCAAAAGCCTGGTTAATGAAATTCCCTCCGGAACCAGAGTCGAGGAAGGCCAGAGTGGGAGTTTGGATGCTGGCATACTGTACTTGAGAAGAACAGGCAGTAGGAGGCGTTTGGGAATGACCTGTGCGGGAGAGGGAAAAGAAGAGATGGTACCCAGAGAGATTCCCTTGTACCTCATTGGGCGCTGGCGTTTCCCGGCCTCAAGGGACAACGCAGCAGGATGTGCCTGTTACGCCGGTGCTGCCCACAGACCAGACCCGTCCCCTGAGCTGAAGGGGGAAGTGGTAATACACGCACCCGCAGCAAAGGGAGCATGTCCGGAGTGTGGTATAAAGTGTTGCCAGGCCAGGTGTAGTAAGGTAGACAATACTTGCCGGTACCGGTTGTAGAGAGAGTGAAGAATGCCTTGCCGAGGTCAGGGAGTGGAGAGCGGAGATAGGTCGTAGTCCAAGCCGTGTTCAAGGGGTTACCAGAGTGAGCGTTGTCCAAGGGGTGCCGAGATCGATAGCCAGAAGGGGTAGTCGTACAAGCCGCGTCAGAACCTGTGAAAACACTGAGAGAATCCAGAAGTACTTCCATACAGAGACTATGTCGAGCAAAGACTGAGAGCAGAGAGGAGCTAGATAAAGCAGGAAGGTCCAATTAGGAACGGAGGCGGGACAGGAAGAGCTACAGGGAGACACTGCAGATTGGTGCAGGCATAACAGGCCAGGTGAGTCTTGTTGGTAACCTGAGTATGCTCGTGTGGTGTGCGGGGGCGGAGCCTGAGGTCCGGGCGACGGGAAGAAGAGTGTGCAGAATGAGCGCGCTCCGCAACGCGTGGACCGAGCCAGTGGATGGTGCAGGTGTGCGCGCGGGAGGGCGTGGGCGTACCCGGCGCTGAGCAGAGGAATCGCCGAGGGGAGTGATCCCGCGGCAGGGGCAGGGAGCCGCAGAGGTCGGTAAGGCAGGATTGTTTTGTGTGTCCAGGGACTCCCTGAGGGGAGAGTGTGCTCTGTGTGGGGAGCGCGGAGGACGCCGATTCCTGACAGTGCCCAGGATATCCACAATAGAAGCACAGGCCTTCGTTTCTCCGACGTACTCTCTCCATGGAAGGAAGTAGATGACTGCCCAGTTGCATGGGTTCCGGAGGTTGCAATGCTGGTAGAACAGGAGCAGGAGACCTGGAATTAGAAGATATAGAAACAGAAGGACGAAGACGTTGACGTTCAGCCCGCCTCTCTAGAAGTCTTTGATCCACTCTGATGCACAAAGCGATTAGGGCCTCCAGTGAGGATGGCCTTTCACGAGCCGCCAGCTCGTCCTTTAAGGATTCCGAAAGTCCCTGCCAGAACGCCGCGGAGAGTGCCCCATCGTTCCAATCAGTCTCAGCCGCGATAGTCCGGAACTCCAGAGCGTAACGTGCCACTGATCTCCGACCCTGCGTAATGTGGAATAAAGAGGAAGCAGCCATATCACTACGTCCCGGGGTGTCAAAGACTAAACAGAATTCTCTTTTAAAGTTAGGGAACTTGTAGGTGAATTCAGGCTTCGGCTCCCAGATAGGTGAAGCCCAGGCTAGGGCGTCCCCAGTAAGAAGGGAGAAAACTTAAGCTACTTTGGTACGATCCGTGGGGAAGCGAGAGGGTGACAGTTCGAATTGTTTTTCGCACTGATTTAAAAAACCACGGCATCCAAGTGGGTCCCACGCATATTTATTGGGCGTAGGTATACGTAACTCCGAAGGGCACGTTCCTTCATGGGAGACAGTGGGAGGGATAACGGAGCTGGAGACATTAAGTTGGGGAATCTGAGAGATTAGGGTAGCAACCTGTTCGTTAAGTGCAGTAACCTGGTTGTCCAAAAAGGTAAACTGTTTGAAGATGGTGGTTAGGGTATCTTCCACCTCAGGAGGGTCTGGGTCTGTTGGGCTCTGCATAATGTAACGCTCGGCCTGCCCACAAACCAGACGAGACCCCGGGACTGAGGTGGAAAGGGATAATACCACACACCTAACAGTAAACGGGGGCACGGCCGGAGTGTGGAAGTAGCGTAGATGGTCCGGGTAACAACAATAGAAAGAGTACCGTACTTGCCAACTACAGCGGTGGTAGGTATAGTCCATAAGCCAATGGTCGTGGAATGGAGAGAGCAGCGTAGTTGAGTGTCCGTAAGCCTGGGTTGTGGAGTGGAGAGAGCAGCGAAGTAGATTGTCCGTAAGCCGTGTCCAAGGGATATAGAAGTCTGCAAGGTAAAGAGTCCAACGCCAAATCCAAGGGTACCAGAGAGCAGCATAAACGAAGTCCAAAGCCAAAGGTCAATATCCAGGGAGGTCAGCAGAATATCCAGGAACGGACTGAAAGACAAAAGGGGCCAGGCAACAGCAGACAGCACCAGGGTACAGAAGCTATGCAGAGCAAGGAGGTAATGGTGAGGGGAGACTAAATAGGGGGGTTGGGACCTTTCAGAGGAAGGGGAGAAACGGAGGAGTGGTCTGAGGAAAGACCTGATAGGAGGAAAGTGTTTGGGAAGCTGGGGTCTACCGGAGCAAGGGGAGGAATGGAGGAGCAGCCCGAGAGAGGACCTGATAGGGGAAAGGTGTCTGGGTAGCTGGGGCCTGTCATAGCAAAAGGAGGAGCGGCCCGGGGAAGAGCTTGATGGGAGAGAAGGGCCTGGGGGGCGGACCTGACGGGTAAGAGGCAGGGAAGCGCGTGGAGTGTGCGCCGCGTCATCGGGGGCGGAGTCAGGCACCCGGCGCCAGCAAATGGCAGCCTGGGTCCGCGCGCGCCCCGGAAGTGTGGGGGCAGCGGGAGAGGGAGCTGCAAGGAGCGAGGTACGCCGCCAGGGAGCCTGGGCGGCATGTAAGAGAGGTAAGAAGGCGCTGGAAGCTGGAATGCCCGCAGCGCGGATCCTTACACCCGTAAGGCGTCAAAGGTGTTGGCTGAAAGTATACAGAGGGAAGTATGGTTTCCTGACGCTCCTCCGTCTTATCCTCCATCAGGAATTGTCAGGAGAGAGCGTCTGCCTTTACATTCTTAAAGCCGGGGAGATACAAAATGACAAAGTTGAATCGAGAGAAAAACATGGATCAACGTACCTGTCGTGACCCTAAGCGACGCGCACCCTCAATATATAGCAGATTCTTATGATCGGTTAAAATGGTGACGGGACTCTCTGTAACTTCAAATAGATGTCTCCACTCTTCTAAAGCCATCTTAATGGCGAGGAGTTCCCGATTTCCCACGTCATAATTCTGTTCAGAGGAAGAACATTTTTTTGGAAAATGGCTTGAGGGTTATTTCTCTGAGATAATATCGCTCCGGCTCCCATATCAGAAGCGTCCACCTCGAGCGTGAAGGGCAGTCCTGGATCCGGGTGCACCAAGACAGGTGCTGAGACAAAGGCCTTCAATATTTCAAATGCCCTAGTAGCTTCAGGAGACCAGAGCGCTGGATCGGCTCCTTTTTGGGTCAAGGCCGTTATCGACGCTACCACTGAGGAGAAATTCTGAATAAATCTCTGATAATAGTTTGCGAACCCCAGAAACCTTTGTTTGGCTTTGAGAGACATGGGGCGAGGCCAATCTAACACCGCTTTGACTTTGGCAGGATCCATGGCGAGTCCCGTATTGGAAATGATGTATCCCAAGAAAGAAGTCGAAGTCTAGTAGAACTGGCACTTTTCCAACTTGGCGAAGAGGTGATTCTCTCGTAATCTTTCAAGGACCTGCTTAACGTGTCCCAAATGTTCATGCATTGTTTTAGAAAAGATCAAGATGTCATCGAAGTAAACGATTATGTATTGATCGAGACGATCCCTGAAGATCTCATGAACAAATTCCTGAAAGACTGCGGGTGCATTGCAGAGTCCGAAGGGCATTACCAGGTACTCGTAGTGTCCACCCCAAGTATTTAAGGCCGTCTTCCACTCATCTCCTTGACGAATTCTTACCAAGTTGTAAGCTTCTCGCAGATCCAACTTGGTAAATATGGTCTGTCGAATAGCTCTGAAATCAGCGGCAGTGGATAACGATTCTTTATCGTTATCTTATTGAGTTCGCGATAGTCGATGCAAGGCTTGAGTGAACCCTCCTCTCTTTTTTATGTTTTATGAAAAAAAAAAACCTGCACCCGCAGGTGAGGAGGATTTACGGATAAAACCCCTCTGAAGATTTTCTTGGATATACTCCTTCATGGCCTTGGTTTTAGGAGGAGACAGCGGATAAGAGCACCCTCTTGGAGGGATGGCGCCAGGCATAAGATCGAAGGGGCAGTCAAAGGCCCGATGAGGTGGGAGTTCATTGGCTTGGATTTTGTCAAAGACATCCTGAAATTCCTAATAGGCCCCCGGAAGTTGTGGTTTAAGCTGTTCTGGTAGAGATACCCTGCTAGACTTTTTGAGAGAGATCAAACATTTATCTTGATACTGGGGACCCCAGTAGAGAGGTAGGGACTCTGTCCAATCAATACGAGGGTTGGGTAACTGGAGCCAAGGTAGAACCAGGATGACATCTACTGACGGCATATGTATGGCGTCCAGTTGAATTTTCTCAGAATGGTCTTCTCTGACCTGTAAGGAGATTGGTGTGGTTTGCAAGGAGATAAAGGCTGGTTGTAGTGAACGACCATCTATAGTCTCAAGCCCTACAGGGCTATCCTTGTATGTTATGGGTATTTTGTTCCTCTTGGCGAAGCCCTGGTCAATGAAGTTCCCTTCTGACCCGGAATTCAAAAAGGCCCGTGTAGTGGTCCTGAAGGTGTCTTTGGTTAGGATGATGGGTTCAAAAATCCTGGTTGAGAGTTTGGGAGAAGATAAGGTTCCCAGCGTGATCCTCCTGGCTCTCACTGGGGTGTGGCGTTTTCCGACTTAAGTGGGCAGGCGATTACTAAGTGTCCGGTATTACCACAATAAAGGCATAGCCCTGCTCGACGTCTGTGCTGTTTCTCGCCAGCTGATAAGCGGGTACCTCCCAATTGCATTGGTTCCTGTTCAGCCAGGGAAGAAGGGTCCACAACTCCTGCTGGAGGAGTAAGGAATGTTTGGGTACCTTGTCGGCGTCTCTCTTTCTCAATCCTTCTCTCTTGAAGACTGTAGGAGGACATGTGCAGAGGTACGCATGGGAGACGGTTTTAAGGTGACATTAAAGTAAAGCTTTATTGTGCCTGTCGCTTTAAACACAGCAAAAAAAAACAACATATGAGAAATAGTGAGCCAAACAAAACCTGCTCCACTTTGGCATATATGTATCCCTATATTCCAGTCCTTTTTAACTGGGTGGCTACCCAAGCTATTCATCAGTCCAAGTCATATAGATATAAATATAGAGAACAGTCATTTGAAAATAAAGTCTTATCTGTTTGCTGGGTTGCTGCCTTTTCTCCGGCTAATCAGCATCCAGGTTTTAGAGGCGTTTTTCCCTGTGTCTTGCAAGCAGCTCTGCTATTTCTTCTGGCAGGCTCAAGACATCTGTGTTCTCTCGGTCAGTCTCACCTGGGAGACTCAGGAACCTCTGCTCTGTCTCCTAGTTTAGCTCACATGTGAGCTAAGGAGTCTCACTTCCTGTCTCAGAGGCAGGCTTTTTCTAACACCTCCAATCAACCAGGTGCTGGTCAATTAACCAGCACACTGCTGGATTAGAGGCACATTTTCTGAACAGGGTAAGTCCCCTGTTACAAAGACGTTGATCCATTTGTATGCATAAGGACACGAGATATCCTCGAATCCAGTGATGCGTTCTTGAGCAGCCAATTCGTCCTTGAGGCTTTCGGACAATCTTGCCAGAATACTGCAGTCAAGGCCTCGTCATTCCAGCCAGTCTCGGCGGCTATGGTGCGAAATTCGACCGCGTAGCGGGCCACAGAACGGTTACCCTGCAAAATATTCAAGAGCGATGAGGCAGTGCTTACCTTGCGTCCTGGGGTATCGAATACTCTCCGGAATTCCCTGATGAAGCGCTTAATGTCGCAGCTAAGATCCGGTCGCTGTTCCCAAATAGGTGAGGCCCATGGCAGAGCGTCGTCCGTCAGTAATGTAACGATATATATATATATATATATATATGTTACATAATACATAGTTACATAGTAGATGAGGTTGAAAAAAGACATAGGTCCATCAAGTTCAACCTATGCTAAATTTAGACAACAGATACTTTATCCTAAATCTATACTTATTGATCCAGAGGAAGGCAAACAAAAAACCCCAGTGTCATATCATCCAATGATATCTCATAAGGGAAAAATAAATTCCTTCCTGACTCCAAGAATTGGCAATCGGATGAATCCCTGGATCAACATGCTTACCATGTATACTTATTTGGTATATCCCTGTATACCTTTCCCATCTAAAAAGATGTCCGACCTTTTTTTGAACAAATCTATTGTATCTGCCATCACAGTCTCCATGTGTAATGAATTCCACATTGTAACTGCCCTTACTGTAAAGAACCCTTTCCTTTGTTGCTCGTGAAATCTCCTTTCCTCCAACCTTAAGGGATGGCCCTGAGTCCTTTGTACTGCCCGTGGGATGAATAGTTCTTTTGAAAGCTCCTTGTATTGTCCCCAAATATATTTGTATATAGTTATCATATCCCCTCTTAGACGCCTCTTTTCTAATGTAAATAAATCTAATTTAGCTAGCCTCTCCTCATAAGTTAGATTGTCCATCCCCTTTATTAATTTGGTGGCTCTTCTCTGCACTCTCTCTAGTTCCATAATGTATTTTCTTAGGATTGGTGCCCAAAATTGTACTCCATATTCAAGGTGTGGTCTTACTAATGCTTTGTAAAGGGGCAAAATTATGTTTACTTCCCTTCCATCCATTGCCTGTTTGATGCAAGATAAGATCTTGTTTGCCTTTGCAGCTACTGCATGACTTTGGGCACTATTGCTAAGCCTGCTGTCTACAAGCACTCCTAAATCCTTCTCCATCAAGGATTCCCCCAATATATCTCCACTTAATTTGTAAGTCGCTTTTTTATTCTTGCATCCCAAATGCATAACCGTACATTTATCTGTATTAAACCTCATCTGCCATTTACCTGCCCACGTTTCCAGTCTCTCCAAGTCCTTCTGAAGAGAAATTACATCCTGCTCTGATTCAATTACCTTACACAATTTAGTTTCATCAGCAAAGATGGAGACTTTGCTCTCGATCCCAACCTCAAGGTCATTAATAAACAAGTTAAAAAGCAGGTTTCCCAGTACTGATACCTGAGGTACTCCACTCACGACTTTAGCCCAACCTGAAAAAGTTCCATTTATGACAACCCTCTGTTGTTTGTCCTTTAACCAGTTTTCAATCCAGGTGCATATATTATTACCAAATCCAATTTTCTTTATTTTGTTCACCAACCTCTTGTGTGAAACCGTATCAAAAGCCTTTGCAAAATCTAAGTAGACCACATCAACTTCATTACCCCGGATATATGCCACCTTAGAACGTTGAGAAGGGAAGCGGGAAGGCAAGAGTACAAAGTGAATATCACACTGATTCAAAAATCCCTGACAGCCCAAAGGGTTACCTCCATAACGATTGGGGTAGGTAGTCGTGGCTCCAAAGCTGGGGTCAATGGACTGGAAGAAGGAGCAGCAGCTGCTTGTGGAGCAGTTTGAGGAGAGAGACCTCTGATCTGGTCACTAATGTTTTGCATTGAGCGTTGGAGCAGTTTCATTCGCTGGTCGTTTTGTGCCAAGTATTTCTACACTTTTTCGAACATACTGTCATGTTCGTTCAAACGTTGACCCACCTCAGCGGGTCCGTGTTTGTTGGGCTGAGCATACTTTGACGTGTGCTCACCACAAACAGGACTAGACCGCGAGGCTGAGGTGGGGATGTGGATAACCACCGACCTACAACCACGAAACCAGGTCCGGATTGCAGAGTTAGGGTCGTGTAGCCGGGTCAGGGTAGGAGAGTTTGGGAAGGTCAAGGTACTTGTCGTAATCAGGGTTTGGAGAGAGAAGAGTAGCCGTGGTCGAGGAGAGTCTAGAAGCAAGCCGAGGTTCAGGGGCACGAGAAGGCAGAGGTCCAGGTACGTACAGGGGTCACAATGGAAGGCAAAGCGAGAGAAAGCAACAACACTGAACAACTAGCAGTAAGCACAGGTTCACAAACAGAAGATTATGCTCAGCCAATAGCCATGGGTCTGACTGAGCATATACATGACTGCGGACCAATAGGAAGGTTGCAGGGAGTGAATACACATAGGTTGTGTGCTTATAGGTGGAAACAGATGGTGCTTCAGCTGAGAAGCAGCTGAGGTTAATCCGGTTATTAGATACAGTGCGGCGTGTGGGTGGCATGCGGCGCCTGCGTCAGCAGCAAGGCTGTCTTCTGAGGTTGCATCATGGAGGCGGAGTCGCGAATCTGCCCCTCTAGAGATCTGCCTCCCGGCAGTGCGGCAAGTTCGCATGTATGGTCCTTTGCCCGCGTCCGTCATGGCGGTGCGTCCGGGGGTGGGACTTAGCCCTTATCCTGACAAGTTTACTGCAAGCATTGCAGTGCTACATGCAAAAAGAAATAGTTGCGATACAAATAATAAACTGGGCAAATAATGCAAAGGGAATATACAACAACAAACAAGAAGGTACCTGTAGATCTGCAGAACTGGGAGACTGAATACAAAGGAAGAGGGAAAGACGCAGCGCTAGGGAACAAAGAATAACCTGACTGCTGACCTGTAAACAGAAAGTTGACAAACAAAAGAACTGACTGAGCTGACTGGGTGGGCTTTTATATACAAAGTAAGATGGCAGCTGGCCTCATGGACTGTTCTAGTTCTTACCAGTTTTGGGCCTGAACTTGATTTCTCTATGCGCCCCTTCAGGTGGACAAGGAGTACTGCAGGATGGAATCATGACACTTACTAAACCCTATGGCAAAAAAGGGTTTACCGCTAACCACCTTCCCTGGGGCACCTACCTCCTCACTCCAACAAACCTAACAAATGACACCCTGGAACTACTCCAATTTGCTAATCCAATGGGTTGCTGCACAACCATAAAAAAGACCATTATATTTAAAATGTAAAAAAATTATCCTGTTAATGCCACTTGACGACTCATGACTGAGGTGTTTATATAAGGGTGCTGATGACCCCACGTAACACCTGGTAGCAGGGTGGAACAAGTGATTTGTAGGCCCTGAGGTGAAAGTATATGCACGCAGCCCGCCCCCCAACTGGCACTCCCCCCTCCCCCCCCCCCCATTGCTCATAGTCCTGACCTGTGGACTGGGACGTGCATGGCCATGCCCGGCAGCAGATGAGGTAACCTAAGTGGCTGATTGCAAAAGTTGGGCCAAACTTCCATGTAGGACCGCCAGGGCCGCACCCTCCGGCAGAACACAGACAGATGCTGCTATCCAGGTTGGACCCTACAGAACTAAATATGCTTTAATACATTTTAAGCAACACACCCTGCATGCAGCCTCAAAGAAATTTAGTTATTTGAAGTATTTTATTACTGATTTAGAATCTGCTTTAAAAAAAAAACTAGCATCAACATGTGACAAACAATAGACTATTGCAGGCCTGCACAACTCCAGTCCTCAAGGGCTGCAAACAGGCCAGGTTTTCAGGATATCCCTACTTCAGCACATCTGGCTCAATTAGTGGCTCAGTCACACTGACCCAGCTGTGCTGAAGTAGGGCTATCCTGAAATCCTCGCCTGTTTGCGGTCCTCAAGGACTGGAGTTGTGCAGGCCTGGACTATTGTATGCACAAACAAGAATAATGTTAGCAAATAGTTTATCTTTTTATATTTTTTAACCATGTCACATTTGCATAGAAGGGTCGTCTAGCACAGGGGTGTGCAAACTGGGGTACGGGATATTTTACTGCGGGGGCGTGGGCGTTTGCAGTGGTCATACACTCTTCCCCAAGGCATTTAAATTAAATGCTGGGGATCGCTTGAGGCCTCTGCAACTCTCAACTTACCGTGATTCAGGCGTCTGTGTGACGCATCGCCATGTCAACGCGGTGTCATGTGACGTCACACGCATCAAATGACGCCGCGGGTGACGTGATGTCACATGACCCTGCAGCGTCATTCGATGCTGCTCCAAGTTGGGGGGCGGGGGGTGCGAGCACCGGGGCAGGCAAGACTGGGCGCAGCAGCAAAAGTTTGCACTTCCTTGGCCAAGCATGCCATAGACTTGATTTTATGCGTACCTACATCACCTTCCCTGCCACTAAATAGGACTGAAAGATTTTGTTCCTACATTTTTATATTGCATTCACTACTCAATAATGGAATAATAATGTCATTTCAAGTCATTGCACTGTCTCCACCTCACTCTGTATGGTTTTGCATTGTATGAGAGGGGAAGTGGCTTTGCAGTAAACTGTCGCAAGTCATCCAGTAAGGCTAAGGCCATACAGCCTTCGCCCACGCGGAGGTGTGCGAAAGCTGTGACGTCACTTGCGTGAAGCGGGTGCGTTTAGTGTCCATGTTTGACACGCCGTGGGGGGTGTGCCTAGGGGCGTCACGGAGCTGGTTGGGCCTCATTGGGCGAACCGCTCAGGTGACCTGCCTGTCGCGCCAAGAAATCAGTTTAAACTGATTTCTTGCGCAAAGCGCGCCCTCTCCTGCTTGCCCCACGCGCGGTCTATGTGCCTTTAGGCAATGTGATCATGCCCCACATGGATGCCTCCGCGCGGTCTGCGGCAGTGACCTGCCCTAACAGCTGTGGGTGACCTTTTATATTCCTGTGTCTTGGGTGCCAAAAAGGAGACTGTAAAGGTGTGAGCAGGGACATAGTTCTGTTAAACTATGTGCATTGATTATTTAAATACGTTGTGATGAAAAAAGCAATGGGTTGTTTTCACATAAAACTATGTAAGGTATTATGCTATTAAACTTTACCATATATCAATTTTTTCTCAGTGTTTCCTTTTTTTATCATAATTAGTCAAGATTTTTCAACTTCCTTTTTTATACAGTACATTGTATATTTTATAGACTCATGTATATTTCTTGGATCAATGTTGTACATTGTGGTATGTTAACCTATGCAGGGAAAATTGTAGGCTGTTGATGCATGTAATCTAATTATAATGTCAGATAAGCTATCTTTGTACATCGTGTGCATTTTTTATGTATGTATACCAAAGTCTGTAAAGGAAAGCTGTTCCTACATCAAAAGTGCAACTACAGATGTAGCTCTCGATAATGTGTGCCAGCAGTTGTGTGGTGTCTGCAGCGCCAGGCTGGCGCATTGAAGAAAAATAATTTTTTCTTATTTTATTAAAGTTGCCATGACAGGACTCTGTAGATGAAAATACTTACGGATTGCCCATTGAGAATGTACTATATGGAGTTTATATAGCGTTACAGTCGGTCTTGAGTAGTGATTGGGCTACAAAAAAACCCGGTTAGAATGCTTTGAAGCAGTTCTGGCACCATTTGTAATACTGGTAATGCGTAATGCGGAAAATGCAATAAATTGCACAGAACTGCGCCATGGAGGTAATAATCAGCTCTACTACATCAGTAAATGCACTATCTAGCACAGTGGTAAGAAACATGATGTATTTCAATAGGGCCACATATATTATAGTTTGTTGGAACTGGTCCCCACTCCGGTCAGTTGCTTAATGCGGGAAAGCTGATGAATCCTGTCCCATTCCTCTTCTTGGGCTGCGGCCCCAGTGGTCACTGCTGCACGCAAGCCTGACGGCGTGTTCACGGGTGAAAGTCGCTGTCTATATTGTGGTGCGATGGGATGCGCATGGGGAGTGGACATGACGGGGAGGGGGACGCGGCCATGATGGTCTTCCAATACCTGCACTCCCTTTGGTCCACACGATCTGCCCTGCCATTGGCTTCCCGCACACCACGTGGTCGCGGCAAGGAAAGACAAAATGCTTGTCTTCCCTGCCAGCGGACGTGTCATTGCACTTTTCGTGCCCACACACACATGGCGACTGAAGCCTGCCCCATAGAGGGATGTGGTGTTTGGCGTGCACAGGAGTGGAGCGGGGCAGTACAGTATTTATCAACACAGGAGAGGAAACATTTATCAAGAGGGACAGGGCAGTACAGTATTTATCAATGCAGGAGAGGAGCGGGGTAGTGCAGTATTTTTCAGGAGAGGAGCGGGGCAGTACAGTATTTATCGGGGCAGTGCAGTATTTATCAGGAGAGGAGCGGGACAATACAGTATTTATCAGGAGAGGAGCGGGACAATACAGTATTTATCAGGAGAGGAGCGGGTCAATACAGTATTTATCAGGAGGGGAGCGGGACAATACAGTATTTATCAGGACAGGAGCGGGGCAGTACAGTATTTATCAGGAGAGGAGCGGGACAATACAGTATTTATCAGGAGAGGAGCGGGACAGTACAGTATTTATCAGGAGAGGAGCGGGACAGTACAGTATTTATAAGGAGAGTACAGTACAGTATTAGGAGAGAGGCGGGACAGTACAGCATTTATCAGCAAAGGAGAGGAGCGGGACAGTACAGTATTTATCAGGAGAGGAGCGGGACAATACTGTTAAAAATGTCAGAGGAGATTTTAAACTAGGATGGAGGGGGAAGGGACAAGAAACAGATAACGAACTAAATAGAATAGATGGGGATGGGGAAATAGCAATGGGTCATGGAGATAGAATCGGGGCAAGTAGGAGTTTGGCATGCAGGGGGACACCTATATTAAATACAGATAATATTAGAAAACTTCTAAAGACTTAACCCAATTGAAAGAAAGAAAGGCAGGAGCAGATAATATAATAGAACAGACTGAAAAAAACCACTTAAATGCATGCTTGCTAATGCAAGAAGCTTGACAGATAAAGCTTACAGTATTTATCAGGAAAGGAGCGGGGCAGTACAGTATTTATCAGGAGAGGAGCGGGACAGTACAGTATTTATCAGGAGAGGAGCGAGACAGTGCAGCATTTATCCGAGCACGATCATTAAGCAGCTGAAGGAATGAGAAGTTAAGATCCATGCCAGCTACATCTCCACTCCCTCTAAGGAGACGGAGAGTGGGCTGCTCCTGTGGCCAGAGGTTGGAGGCCTAGTTGGGGGTCCAACTGCTGCCCACCAATGATCTAGCATATTGCTAGAAAATGAGAGCAGAGATGTTAGTGCTTTTTCATATGCTTTTAACTTCTTGTATCAATCTGGGGTTTGGATAAATGACAATGATTCAACCACCCGTAAAAACAGATTATCTTTGGCTTAAGCCCTGTGCAACAACATGATTGCTTTGTAAAATCCTTACAATGGCTCACTGTTGACAGTGTTCAGTAAAGTGTATTACAAGTCCTAAAAATGGAGAGTTAATGGGTTAGATCACTAAAAGTAAACCTCAGCCGTTAGCGTAGGTGTTCTGTACCTTTTCATGATATGAAGAAACTGGGTTACATGGTGGTTTATCTATATAAAAAACATTATACAAGTCTAAGCATGCATTTTTATGCATTCCTTCTCCATGTAAATCTTAATTTCCATTCAGTCTTTATTTGCTGCTTTTCTGTAAAATCTAGCATCTGATCCTTTTTCTTACCTAAGGTGAGACCTTTTCATACGGTAGTGCAGCTTCTCCTTTATGAGCACGAAAAGCCAGTTCAAATATCACAATAATGATGCAATTGTTTAGGTTTGCTTCTCCGT
This sequence comes from Ascaphus truei, assembly GCF_040206685.1. Classification (NCBI taxonomy): domain Eukaryota; kingdom Metazoa; phylum Chordata; class Amphibia; order Anura; family Ascaphidae; genus Ascaphus; species Ascaphus truei. The sequence continues at coordinate 194,426,109 of NC_134485.1, read as the reverse complement.
GTACACATTCCGTAATTGGCACTTTGACATGAAGACTAAGTTAACCATATGCAATAGGAATAACACTGAGAGGATTGTAAAAAGGCAACAAAAATGGTGCCCTCCCCCATGAACCTTTTCCAGTTCAGGAAAGTCAAATATGAAAAGACCTCTGAGATGATCAAGAATCTAGAGGTGAGTCACATTAGTTCTAAGTATGTCAAGTAGTCTGTCCACCCCTTCACTGCTAGAGAGATCTAATGAGTCACACATTTCAGAGAGACAGAGCTAGAGTGAACTAAACTAAGAAACTCTGCATACAGGGAAATACTTGGACTTTTAAATACATTATACCTTATCAATCCAAGGCAGCTTGTAAATCGACATGATAAACAAAATAAACCGCCTGGGCATTGCAGTCGACAGCTGGATGAAACTTGTTGGAAGTGAAAGCTGCAATGCTCTGCAGGTCTCTCTTGCAGTAAAGGGATTTCTGTTTGGCACTCCGCAAACAATTTTGTACATTGTAATTTCTCATCTGGGCTCACTAAAGAGACTGGTGCATTTTGTTTTCTATCAGGATGTCATCAGACGAGTTTCCTGCGCCGGTTGATGATGACGACCAGATAAAAGCTAAACCAGCCAACACTCTTCGACTTCTGGAGTTACTCACAAGGTCTTCCTCTTTTGGAACCCAGGGGAAGTGCCTCGAAACTTTCAGTTCTGGTGCGTGTAGTATGTCCTGTATTGAGAAAAATAAATATTATAGATTATATATATATATATATACACACACATCTGTACAAGCAATCGACTGGATATAAAGAACATTCAAATAAAATTAAAAAATGGAAATTTATGAGTTCTTGAAAAGTTTGCACACCAAATTGATCAGTGCACTGCCCCTCCCACCCCCCACCCATCCCCATCCCTTTTAAAATGCTTTCCCAATATTATTCACACAATTGCAATTCTGGACAAGAATCTCAGATAATTCTAGATCTTCATCACTGGAAATATTATTGATCTTCTAATATTTGAACTGTAATTGTTTCTTTATCTTGACGCCATTGGTGAAAGGCTCCAGTCAGAAAACAAAGCAAAGCGCCGTCGGAGCGTGATTTGTTTAACTACTTTTGAGCTTTGTGTGAAAACAATGCAAGACAGTTAGCCTAATTTTGAGAATTTCATACTGTACATACTGTCCATACAGTACATCTGGTTATGGAGAATAGCTGAGATCACAGCTTTTAACTGTAATTCAACCTGAAAGAAATCTATTACTATATTTCTCTGTCCAGCATATAATAAATTGCCATATGATTATATTTTTATTAGGATACGAAGACCTGGATTCACTAAGTTCTGTTTAATTGGTGACAATATTCTGCATTCTGTTAAAAAAATGGGATTTTTTTATGATTGAACTGCGTATTTACTAAGAAATATATATGCATGATACCTGCGCACACTAACACACAGCACAATGGCACTCATTGAGAGCAGGGGCAGGCAGAGCCCTGGAACTCTTCGCCTCGCTTCTTCCCTCAGACCATGAGTGCCTCTGCCTCCTTTTTTTCGATTTCCCCACCCTCCCGCACACCTCACTAAGGGACACAATGTTGACTGACAGTCACAGCCGCAGCCAGTAACTGGTCCAAAGTTGAGACAAATGACACCCTGGAACAAATCCAATGTGTTAATACAATGGGCCAGTGCCCAAACATTAAAAAAACCTCCCAAAAATTCCTCTGGTGCCTCCTTCAGTGCACGTCGGCCTAAAAAAAAAAGCATGTTACCAGTGGTGTACTGCTGACGATATGGCTTGATGGCCAATAGATCCATACAAATAATTGTGCTTAAATACTAATAACCCCAAATTTTACGTTTATCGACCCTTAAATAAATGATTTGTCCCGGGAACATCCAAAATCAACACACGTCATTTAAACAGCTAATGTGAAATGCCACATTTGTTCCATCGAATAGATGACATTGCTGTGTATGGCCATATTGTTGGAATTCACAGAAGAAATTCCTGAATGGCCAATGATAATTACTACATATTGAGTTTCAGCCAACTTTAGCAGGAAAGCGGAGTCTGTGTGCATCAGCTAACCACACAACTCGAATACTGGGTTGGAAAATTATTTTTAAAAATAGGAAACTTTCAACAAACCAAATATAGAAATTGAAAAGTGTTTGTTGTCTTTGAAAATTATTGGATACAGTTTTAGAAAGCAAATGTTAAAATAATTAACATAATGGTTACTGGTTGAATAATATTTTGCCCTCCTGCATCCTAGGCAACACCTGTGCAGCTCCTCTTCAACCCGTTGTAAATTCAAAGGCTAGTGAAGAAACCATTGTGCGTCTGGGATGTAGAAGTATCGTAGAGTCAGAAGGGTACAGAAGAGCAGTAGATCCCTGGCTCTTTAAAGAAGAATCATGCATAGAGGCGATGCCAACTCCCCTCCCCAGAATGGAATTATCTAGCCCATACCAAGACAAATCACAATCTTCTAAGGAGATTGCCAACTCTCAACATGCCTTTCCCCATCTAGAGAGTATTATAAGAAATGGAGAAGAAAAAGGGGAATTTAAAGGAATGACAATCTCCAACCTCACATTCCCAAGTGGAAGGGAAATGTACGCACACAGATATGCTAAAGAATGTAAGATCCAGATTAAACCCTCCATTGCAGTTTCTTCTGAAGAAAGAGATGAAGTCTACTCTGAGGCAGGGACTTGTGAGGAAGAATTTGATATTGAAGATTCAGCTGTAAATACTCAGGCGTCGTCTGGAGCAGCAATAGAGGAAATATCAGAGTCTTGCAATATTCGTGCAGAACAGGTTATCCAGGATTCTCAAGCACTGGACTGTATCTCACAAAGCCAAGATGTTCCACTGTTTGAAAACGAGTCAGGGCCTTATGATATTTTACAGGAAGAGATATATACACAATTAACAGAACGCACGAGAGGAGCTAGAGCGGCAGGGCCATCGGAACCACCAAAGCACTGGAAAACCCTAATCCACTGGTTTCTTGAGCTAGAAGAGCAGCGGCATAAAAAACTCCCAAAGGAAGCATCATTGGAGGCATCCTGTCAGATGGAACTCCTGGAGGAGATAAAGTTATGGCGGGAGGAGAACAGGCGCTGGCAAAATGAAGAGCGCCAAGCGAGGGAGCACAATAATATACGCTGGGGTCACCTGAACACCATTCTTGAGTCACTGTCTGACAAGATAGCCTCCCTTAACCAGGTACCCTCTCACCGAGCAACACGTGGAAGCAAATATGTTCTATCAAACAGACCATGTAACAGTCGGACACGTTTGCCCAATCAACATCCACAATCGAGCTCATCTGCTGGAACTTCAGGTAGAAGCAGCAGTGTACCTTCTCCATCTAAGCGATCCACATTTCGCGGGTCCAATATTTATATCCCACCATGTACTTCTAGCAGCAGCACCGTCTCAAGAGGCTCCCCCAACTCATTCTTTAGTAGTTCACCAGTGTCTTCCAGCAAGACAGCCCACATGAAAAAAAAGTCCAAATCTCTCTTCCTCAGCCAACCCCCTGGAAACAGAAGAGCAAGCAACTTCCAAACCGTTTACAGCAGTGGATGAGTAGCCTTTATGAACGGTGGTAGTAAGAATGGAAACCAATAAAAGCTGAATGGATAAATATGTAGTCCCCTGGTCATTGATGGTGGGAGTAACACGGTTTCAATGAGAACTGTAGTTGCTTTCTTTTTTGTCAATATAACATCTTAAGCTGATATTCCTACTGAAAAAGAAACACATCTGACTACAACAATTGTCAGATACAAGCCCATATTTGTTAAGTAGTCTTTTGCCATAAGACACCTTTCATCCAGCGCCTTATGTTCCTTGTGGGAGAAGACTGCCAAATAAATATGGCCACAATGTCGATGGTGTTTTTGCACCAGAATATATTTTATCATTGCTGTGATAAGATTTGCTTCCACCCAGACCTCAATTACCTACTTAAATACTATACAGACCTAAAGAGGGCCCTTCAGTACTAGAAAGAGTAATACAGCCGCCAGTGCAGTGAAATTGTTGTATACCCCATATTAGGCTTTAATTAAAAATTATTGTTCATGTCCTGTAGGTGCTGTGAAGATTGCAGTAAGAGGTTCCAGTCTTTGTTGGATGTGCTACTGAAGTGTTGCAGACAAAAGGCCGGCTCAGAATGCCAAAGTGGAGATGAAGTGCAACCTGTTTCCTTCACAGAGCTGTCTATTAAATACAGAACTGGGCAGGAAGATGATGAGAGCAGCATAACATCACAGTCTATGTCACAGCTTGGGCATCCTAGTAACACGAGGAAGAGGTAAAATATAAGATGACTTCCTAACTACCCAAAATGTACAGCAATAAACAAGGTGAAAGAAAAGTAGACACCTATTTTCCTACAGTTCCTTATGTGAGTACCACAATTGGACAACTTAAAGTTTTGTAGATCTTCAGGTAATTCATACGGCATATTTTAAGACTATAAGGATATACCACATAGGTGGTGTGTATGAGGGAATGTTTAGGGCAGGATGATTTAAGTTCAGTTCCTCAAGAACTAACAACAGACCAGGATTTTTAAAGAGTTTCTAATTCACAAAGTTTTGATTAAAACTAAAGCAACTTTCTCAGGAATGTATTGTCCTGAAAAAATGACAGTTTGTGGCCCCAGAGACTTGATGTTAGACACGCCTAGTTAGGGCAGTAAAACATGTCCAATTCTAATATTCATAACTAGCAATTACTAAAAAGAATCATTTGTATTTTGTACTAGGTGTATTAAGTGACATTTAAATGATAATAGGGCATTTTATTCTGTTTCAACGATAGTGTAAACAAATAAATCCCTTGTTAGTTTTATTACTACAGGTTACTGTCTCCATAAACATTTTTATCAGGTCATTGGTAATTGTTCAACTATTTTGAATGGCAGTTTAGTATCTCTTTTTTTGTAGGTCATTATACAAATGGCAATTTAATACTACCGGTAGTTACCAACTTGAATGGTGGAGATTGTTAAAACAGTGTTTAGTACCATATCTAGTTTTTTTTCATATTTGTAAACTCATAACATGGGGAGTTTCTATGAATGTTTTTATTTATTTATTTTTTGAAAAATCTTTTTATTGGAAATTATGCAATCTTGTACATGATATACATTGCCTTCATCCATAATACAGCATGTTTCTTAATAAAAATGTTTTCACTTTGTTTCTGTACATGGCATATTTGCAAATCTGCATTTGTTTATTGATATAATAACAATTTAAATATGTAACACTTTAACTGTATATTGTTAACCATTTCAGCTCTTTAAATGACTTTTTTCCTCCTGATAATACACCCTGGTTTGTACTACTTCTGATTTTGGACATCTATCAATTTATTGCAAACATTAAAATATAAGAAACTGTGCAGTATATGCTTTTCACCACCCCCACTCTGTTCACCACACTCACAGCTGTCTGATACTTTAAACATCCGTTTGACATATTATTATTATATTACCGTCAATGGTCCTGTTGGGTACCTTCCCACCACCCCAGTCTCTGATTTTTTAGATAGTGCAATACTTGTTAAGTTCTTATTGGGGGTTTCTGGTTAAAGTGCGTGTTGCAAACCATGTTGTGTATTGAAAATGTTCTTGGATTTTTGCCTTTGTCTCGGCTGATTGTGTGGTAATGAAACTTTCCCAGGTTTGGAAAAACCTCTCAGTTTTCTTTTCTTTGTCTGTGTTGGCTTCTACCCAGTCAAGTGTAAATACACTAAACATTTTTTCCTTCCATAATTTTAGAGATGGGGGAGTATTATGTATCCATTCTTGCAGAATCGTCTTCCTTGCAGCCATAACTATAATTTGTTTGAGTTTATTGTTTCCAGTTTGGTCCCCTATTGCCCTGTCTGCATTTAGGTTTATAATATTAAATATCGCATATTCGGGTGTATATGGATTGTCAGGGCCCAACAAACTGGCCAAAAACCCACTCGCCGCCCCCCCCAAAACACTCCCTCAACCCACCACCACGACACTTAACTGCGGTGGGGTCCGACGGCGTGGTGCGGCCTTCTCTGTCTTCTCCCCTGCAAATTCATCTTTCCCCCCCTGCAGCTCCAGTTAAAATGGGCGCGCGGCGGCAAATGATGCCGCGTTGCCATGGCAACGGGACGCAGTGACGTAGCAGGAGAAGACCAGGGGAATCCGCCGCAGGTAAGCGGACGACAGCGGCCATAATGCACATGCCTATGGCAACTGGGCGAGTGCATTTGTCGAGCCCTGTGGATTGTTATATCTATAGATTCTTTGCCGTAGTTCCCTATCTGTGAGCTTGGACCACTGGCAGTTCCATAGACAGTGTATAAGTTCTGCCTCCGGGGCTGCACATTTTGTACATTTACTATCTAGAGAGAATTTAGCTTTGTATCTGAATTTGAGCGTAGTATAAGTCCTATGTAAAATATTATAGTGCATTTCCTGGTATATTGTGGATTGGATGATTTTTAATGATTTCCCAAACTGTCTCACAATAGTCTCCATACTTAAATTTGGGCAGTCTGTTAACCAAGCTCTAATTCCCTGTGTGTTATCATCAAAATGCAATATTTTCTTCAGACATTGGTAAATATTTGATATTGAAATTTTCCCATATTTTGACACATGGAAAAGATGATCAAGTTGATTATCTCTATCTATTGTTGATAAATTGTTTAGTGATGTCAATGCATAGTGCCTAGCCTGTAAATATGCAAAAAGTTGTGTTTTAGGTAATACATCATTATCTTTCAGTTCCTGGAATTAGTAAACTGTATAATCTATTTTATGTACAGGCTGCCCTATACCAAGGATTCCTCTCTTTTCCCAGGCCACATAGGGGTAGTTCGCCTTCCCTTCCTGAAACGGCTGATTCTTAGTGAATGGTAGATGTAACAACATGTTTCTTTGTAAAGAGAGTGCTTTCCTAGCTCCATACCACGGACCTCCTGAGATTGGCATATGTAATAAATATGCCAAGTTTTATATCTGGGCTCAGTTGTTTGTCAAATTCATACACTGTGAAATAATTTGTATAATTGATCCAGTCTCCCGCGTATCTCAAAAGAGCGGCCAAATTGCACGGTCTGAGTGAGGGAAAGTTTACACCTCCGTTTCTTTTATGTTGTTTTTTTTGGCATACTAATTCTAGGTTTTTTGTTCTTCTGTATAAAAAATTGGAATACTTTATTTAGAGCTTTCTTGTCTTTATCTCTTATTATGATTAGAAACACCTATAGTTTGTATAACATCTTAAGGAAGATTGTCATCTTTACAAGGTGGCATCTCCCAGGAATGTTACATTTAGATGCTGCCATTTTTATAGCATTCATGTGATATTATCTATCAATGGTTTAACATTGATATTGTATAATTGATGAATATCACTAGGGATGAGTACACCCAAGAATTTGATATATTTTTTTTCCTCATTTAAAAGGGAAGGAACCCTTCCACTTTCTTTTGTTTACAATTAAGAGCTAATGCCTCTTTTTTATAGTTGATGGTTAAACCTGAGATGTTACCGTATATTTGTATTGCCTATTTAATAGCAGGTATTGCCTCTTGAGGGTTTGAAATGAAAAAGAGCATATTGTCTGCAAAGGCTGCAATTTGTAGTTCCTTGTTGCCTATTTGAATACCTTTTAAAAGTCTCCATCTTTTTTAGGTGTCTAATTAGGGGTTTAGAGCTATGTCAAATAACATTGGGGATAGGGGACAACCCTGCCTTGTTCCCCGTTGCAACATGAAAAAGTCAGACTTTAGCGCATTAGCTGTGATGTAAGCCTGGGGAGAGCTGTATATAGGTTGGATTAATGTTATACATTTTTCCCCAAAATGTTGTGCGTGAAGTTTCCTGGTGATATGCGCCCATGCCACTTTATCAAACGCCTTTTCGGCGTCGAGGTTTCCTATAATGTTATTACCCTTGGACTATCCTGAGGCCACCACCGTGCCACCGCAGATCTCACACTCGTAACTGACTGCCTCCCGGGAACAAAGCCTGTTTGCTCTGGAGATATTATATTAGGGAGGATGTTTTTGAGACGGTTAGTGTATATTTTTGTTCGAATTTTGAAATCTTGATTTAACAGGGAGATGGGCCTGTATGACGAGGGTTGTTCCTGGTCTCTGCCTGGTTTTGGGAGGACAATTATTTTTGCTGGTTTTAATTTTGCGGCATTTTTCATGTTTCACTTATGTGGTTGTATAGATTGGTCAGTGATATTGTTATTTCGGGGTTTAATAATGTATAATATTCTGCGCTAAGACTGTCTGGTCCTGGTAATTTGTTGTTTTTAAGTGTATTGATGATTTCCTGAACTTCGAGGATTGTTATAGGTTTATCTAGTGCCTCTATTTGTTTGGGAGATTTGAGGAAGATTTGCTTCTTTTATACATTTTTCTCCAATTTTTATTTTCATCTGGGATTGTTGTGTAAAGTTCTTTGTAGTAATTTAGAAATGTTGCACAAATGTATTTGGTATTTGTTCTGCTGCCCTCCTTGGTGCTAATGAACACTTTGATTAGCGATTTTTGGTTTCTTTTGTTAAATTGTCCAACAGTTTCCCAGGTTTATTGCCCCACCCAAAAGAACTATTTTTGTTGATACATAAATTGGGTTTGTGCTCTCTCTGCCAGTAGTGTCTCGTATAAGTCTTTGGTTTCTAGATAGTGCTTCTTATTTTATTGTTATTTGTCTTGTATATGTGGAATGCCTGCGATTTGTTTAGTTTGGTGTTTAGGATTTAGTTTTTCCTGATACTGTAAGCAATTATATGGCCTCTGAGTACTGATTTGGATTTTTCCCAGTACAGAATTGGTTCAACAGTGTGCTGTTGGTTGTCTGTCTCATAATTGGACGACTGGTTTTGTAGATAAGCTTTGAACTCTGTTGAGTCAGCTAGATACGTAGGCATGCGCCAGCTTCGTGAGATGTTTTGGGGTTTACTGTCTTAAATTGATCCATGTCGGCGCATGGTGTGAAATTATAATATTTTCTATTTTATCTGTATTTATTCTCTGCATTAGATTGGCTGAGATTAGAAAACGATCTATTCTTGACAACATATTGTGTGTACAGCAGGGCCCCCGAGTATACGACGGGTTCCGTTCCAGGGGCCCGCCGTATAGTGAAAATCGCCGGAAAGCGGATCCGGCGATTTTCAGTTCTGTGCATGCACAGAATGGCGTTTTTGCCATTCTGTGCATGCGCGGCCTATAGTCTGCGCGCACAAACTATGGTATGCGCGCGCAGACTACGGTATGTGCGCGCAGACTATGGTCTGCGCATGCGCGCCGGGCGCAACCGCCCGTTTTGCGCATGCGCGACTGAGAATCAAAGATGGCGGCCCCCTTCTCGGTGCCGCCATAACGGCGGATCGCCGAAAAGCGAAGCGCCGAGAAGTGGGGCCCTGCTGTATGTGAAAGAACGTGAAGCCTTTTTCTAGCTGGTTTAAAATTCTCCAAGGGTCTACCAGTGTTCAGTTTTCCCTGAAGGATTTGAAAGTGTACAGTTGTGAATGTGAGTGGTGCGGTACCCTTGTGTTTCCTGATCTGTCGTGTCCAGTCCTACACTAGGTTAAAATCGCCTCCTACAACAATGGTCGCTGCGTCCCACTCCCAAGATTCTTTGGTAGAGATCTGTGAAAAACAAATGGTTAGGCAAGTTCGGGGCATACACATTAACCAACAACAGTCTAGAGTCTTCTATGGTGATGTCAACCATGAGGTATCTCCCTCCCAGGTCTCTCAGAATTTTATGGATAATATAGTTATCATTTTTGTTTATTAATATTGCAGTTCCTCTTTGCTTTCCACTTACATTTTTATTGCTTTTCCAAGCAGAGTTATACAGACATAAAACATTAGAGGGTGGGTATTTGGGGGGTGAGGGGGTACATAAAAGAGAAACTGGGTTGGGGGGCGGATGGTGAAACATTTCTTGATACTTTACACGGCTTTAATATTGAATAGTATGCGTGGGCATTCCGGAGTCGTTTCTCTATCTAGTATCTAATATTGAGTCCAACTCTGGGGTGTTCGGATAGGTGGAAAGAAAACATACTTGGTAGCCTACGGGAGGGTGCAGGGGAGGTACCTAAAGAGTCCTTGGCAGAGTTATATAATTGATTACATGGGGCTACAGGCTCAGGGAACCCAGTTCAACATGTGGACTACCTGCGTACACTATCCAGGGCAGCCAAACCTTCTTGAAGTTGTGGTATGTGTCAGGAAACTAGTCAGTTTTTCCATCATGCATATAAACCAAACCTTGTTACTAATGAACAGAATTGGCTGTAGCTTGTCCTGTTTCCACAGGCTCGTTATGGCACATCTTGTTGCTGTAGTAATGTGGGATATTAACTTATTTTCAGACCTTGTGTGGTCTTGGGGTGGTTTATTCAGCAAAAACAATCACAGATCTAGGGGACTATCAACCCAGGATCTGCGGGTTCCAGGATCCCACCTGTCTCCAAAGGAGACAGGACCACCACATATGTAGGAGGGAGGCTACTTCACCGCAGCCTTTGGGATACAAGGGGGAGTAGCCTGGGACATATTTTTAGCAATGTTTTTCGGGAGTGTTGCACCATCGAGTCATGACTTTGTATTCATTTTCTCCAATAGTTGAGCAAATAGAGCTTTTAGCTACTGACTCGAAAATCTCCCAATCTTCATCCTCTAGCTCCTCCCCCAGATCATTTGTCCATGACTCCAAGCTTACCGTGGGAGTCTACAGTTGGTAGAGAGATGGCAAAAACAAAATAACTATAAACAATGCTGTGCACAGTGAATGTGAGTGCATATATAATAAAAATAAAAATGCAGCCTAGTGTTCTATAGGAGTAATTATCTCTAGAACTCCCCAAATCAACTGTGAAAATACAAATATAGAAAATGACCTGGCGCAAAGTGTACAAAGATATTCGTGACAGATTAATTATATAACAATGCAATATCAATGAATAAAGGATATAAGTGATGAGAGTGGAGTCCTTTCTTTCAGATGTTTGAATGATAAGTGAACTCAGTTCCCAAGACTTGTGAAGAAAACGGGGGGGGGGGGGGGGGGGGTCTTTTCCTTTCTGCTGCAGGCTCTTATCCTGTGATGTGTGATAAGAACCATGTACAAAACATTGCGCAGTATTGTTTCAGCAATCGAATTCCCCCATATAAAGCTTCAACCAGTGCCTACTTACTAGATGCAAAGCAGGCAGCATGCAGTGGAGAGATTCTGTGATCTTCCAAGTCCAGGCGTATTCAGGCTAGCACGAACCCCACGTGGTGCGCCGTCTCCGGATGGGCTCAGATAGAATATCTTTCTCTAGGTGATGTCATCTGTGTCTGCTCCCGTATTCCTAGATATATAAAAACACAGTGAGTTCTAAAATCAAATCAGGAGCGCCCGACCCGGCTGTCCAGCAGCAAACACCAGTCCCTGGTAGTCCTTGCCGGTAGCCGCGTGTATCTCGCGTTGCTCCAGTGTCAGCGCGGTGACGTCACCGCTTCCATTCCCACACAGGTAACTGAATGTGAAGACAGGCCGGCGTCTCCTTAGGCTCCTCCCTACGCGTTTCGTGACGGGGGGCGTCACTTCTTCAGGGGATTGTGGAGCCTATACAATTCCTTGTACTTAAATAGTCCCATATTAACCCATTGTTGACTGGAGCACTTATGAGTCAGACAGGAGGTGAATTTTACCACTGACTTCAATGGCAGTGGTGGGGTTAAATCACCTCATGTTAGATTGATTCCAAGCTTATTCAAAACAATGCGAGATACACGCGGCTACCGGCAAGGACTACCAGGGACTGGTGTTTGCTGCTGGACAGCCGGGTCGGGCGCTCCTGATTTGATTTTAGAACTCACTGTGTTTTTATATATCTAGGAATACGGGAGCAGACACAGATGACATCACCTAGAGAAAGATATTCTATCTGAGCCCATCCGGAGACGGCGCACCACGTGGGGTTCGTGCTGTGCCTGAATACGCCTGGACTTGGAAGATCACAGAATCTCTCCACTGCATGCTGCCTGCTTTGCATCTAGTAAGTAGGCACTGGTTGAAGCTTTATATGGGGGAATTCGATTGCTGAAACAATACTGCGCAATGTTTTGTCCATGGTTCTTATCACACATCACAGGATAAGAGCCTGCAGCAGAAAGGAAAATACCCCCCCCACCCCGTTTTCTTCACAAGTCTTGGGAACTGAGTTCACTTATCATTCAAACATCTGAAAGAAAGGACTCCACTCTCATCACTTATATCCTTTATTCATTGATATTGCATTGTTATATAATTAATCTGTCACGAATATCTTTGTACACTTTGCGCCATGTCATTTTCTATATTTGTATTTTCACAGTTGGTAGAGAGAATTGGATGTATAACTCCGAAATGAACCTCTAGTGGAAGACTGCTCCCAGAGAGTCTCTCAAACAGAAAGATAGGGCTAGTGGGCATAAAAGGCCCTTATCTGGAGATATCGGAAGATCTCACCCGACCGTATTCCACTGTCCTTTACCAGTTTGTCAAAGGGAGTAACCTTATGGTCATGGCTAATGTCAAAAAGTCTGCTGATGTTTACCTGCCGCCATTTTGCAAAGATTTGTTTGGAGCACCCCGGGGGAAAATCTTTGGTCCCAAAGATAGGGGTCATTAGAGAATTTGGGCTACTAAGCTTATATTTAAATTTAAGCCTGTCCAACAGTCTGAGGGAGTGTGTGATCGTCGGCAAGGTAGGGTGTTTCAGAAGACCTACCTGGGTAGAGAGCCAGTGAATATTTTCTATGGGTGTAGGACCTATAAGGAGCACCTCTAAGTAGACCCATCTCCTAAATAATGGATTTGCATGCCAGGCTACTCATTGACTAGCTTGTGCTGCCCTGTAGTCAGAGAGAAGGCAAGGAAGTGCAAAGCCGTCTGCTCTGGTGGGTCTAGTCAGCAACCTATGGTTAAGTCTGGGTCTCTTGTTATTCCAAATAAATTTGAAACTAAGGATTGGAGCTTGGCTCTGTCTGAAGTTATGATGGAAATGGGGAAGGTTTGGAAAAGATAGAGCAGCCTGAGTAACAGATTCATTTTAATGATTGGACTCTCCCCATCAAGGATATACAGCTGAACCCTGTTATAACGCGGTGCTCGGGGTCCACATAATGAGACCACGTTATAACCGGGATCGCGAAATTGCCGCCACACGAGCACTTACCCGGCATCTGTAGCTCTCTCCTCTCTGCAGCTCTCTCCTCTCCCTGTTTCATCAGACGTCGTCCACGTGTGCGGCACACATCTCCAAGGTTTTTTTTAATTATTATTATTATTATAACATTTATTGCTAACGGACACACATACATACACACACCTCCCCCCTACACTGATAATTTTACCATACCATGCAGGAATAAAACCCATGACAGTTCATACACTAGTAGCAATTCTGTAGCTACTACACCATAGGATTGGCGTGATGTCATTGACTATATGAACAAACTTAACTTCTACTGCAGAGTTCTGCCTTTCAGTACTGTGCAGTAGAAGTTAAGTTTGTTCATATTCAATGATATCACGCCAATCCTATGGAGTAGCAGCTACAGAATCGCTACCAGTGTATGAAGGGAATCGCTACCAGTGTATGAAGGGTATGGTAAAATTATTAGTGTAGGGGGGAGGGGTGTGTATGTATGTGTGTCCGTTAGCAATAAAGCATAGAATGTTATAATTTAAAAAAAAACACCTTGGAGGTGTTTTTTAATCGGGAGCCATACACAGACTGCGTTAAAAGCAGATCCGTGTTGTAGTCGATCGAACTATAACGGGGTTGAGCTGTATTAAATTTAGTCCATACCAAGAGATCGGCTTTTAGTACATTAAATATTTTGGGATAATTAGCCTGGTAAAGAGAATCATTGACCTTAGTTAAAAACACTCCCAGGTATTTTAAAGAGGATTTCTGTCACTTGAAATCGAAATTGAGTTTAATTAGTTTGACTGTCTCCTGCCTTAGAATGATATTTAAAGCCTCCGACTTACTTATTATTCTTTATCTATCTTGAACCCGGATAGCTTATTGAAAATGGATAATTCATTTAACAGGTTTGGCAAGGTTGTTAGCGGTTTTGCTACCGTTACAATATCATTGGCAAAGAGGGCCAGTTTGTAAGACTGACCCCCACCTCTAGACCTGAGATGTAAGGGTTTTGAATGATATGTGTCGCTAGAGGCTCCATACAAAGAGCAAAAATGAGAGGAAATAGAGGACACCCCTTCCTCGTACCACTTTTTTTCTGAAATTGGGATGAGGGGAAGCTTTGACTTTTTACTATTGCTGTGGGATTTGAATAGAGGGCCATAACTGCTTTAAGGAAGATGCCCAAAAAAACGTTTTCTCCATGTATACCCAAACAATTCGATCAAAGGCCTCTGCGTTAAGGCTGAGCAACATGGAGTGGACATCCTTCTGAGCCGCCCAGGCCGTGAGATCTATAATCCTCCTTATATTGTCAGCGGCCTATCTGTCTGGGATAAAGCCCACCTGGTGAACATGGACCAACGAGGGAAGAATCTTTACTAATCTATTAGCCAATATCTTGGAGAAATTTTTTATGTCTGTGTTAATGATATTGGACGGTATCTCCCACAACCTGAGGGGTCCTTCCCCTTCTTGATAATGAGATAGAAGCCTGCAGCATGCTTGTTGGAAAAGCAGAGTCTACCATAATAGCGTTGAACAGCGAGAGCAGAGGGGGGAAGAGAGAATCACTACATTTTTTATAATATAAATTTGAGAACCCATCTGGGCCCGGGGCTTTTGAGGCTTTAAAATGTTTAATTACGAGTTGAACTTCTTCCAATGTTATTTGCTGGTTCAGAGCTTCTAGCTGAGCCTCTGACAGAGAAGGCAGATCAGCGGACTGGAGATAACTAGCTATTTTAGCCCCTGACTTGGCATCGTGTAGCACTTTTTCCATTGTATAATTGAGAATAGTAATCTTGGAATTCTCCCACTATTGCTTATGGCTTTGAGGTTAGGGAGCCTGATTGTAGTTTCATTGAGTGGATATTATAGTGGTCTGTTTCATAGTTTGGCTGCCAGGAGGGAATCTGCTTTATTAGCTTTTTCGTAGAACTTTCTCTTCGACAGTTAAGGGATTACTCTGCTTTTGCAGTCAGAAACATATTGAGCTTAGCTCTAGAATGATTAAGAGTCTGCAACATAGCTGGGGACTAGTTGGTTTTATGCAGTATAGAAAGGGCGTCACTCTTGGCTTGGAGAGAGTCAATCTTAATCTGTCGGGCTCTCTTCCTACCCGAGGCTAGAGAGATAAGGCAGTCCCTTATTGTACTGACTACTCCCAGTACCTCCAGAACCTTAAGTAGAGATTCATTCAATCTCCTAGCTGTCCTGTGCATCTTAATATTTAAGTTTGTGATTGTAGAATCTTCTTGGGCATGATCCGACCAGGTTATGCTGTGAATATTTGAATCAGAAACCTGGGGGATCAAACTTGCGTTTAGTAAAATATAATCTATGTGTGAGTATGATTGGTGTGGGGATGAATAGAAGGTATAGTCCCTAGCTTGAGGGTTCAATTCCCTCCAGGTGTCTACCAAATTAAGAGAGAGAAGGCCTCGTTTAAGTACCTTGGCCTCTTAGAATCTACGGTGCAGTAGGATTCAGGGAACAAGATTTCGATGGGGGAGAAATGTCCAGGGCCGGGTCTATAGCGAGGTTGAAATCTCCTCCCAAGATAATTTGCCCTTTCGCCATATTCCCTAGTGCAGTGAAAAATGAATCGAAAAATGTAACACTGTTCTCATACGGGGCATACACTGTAGCTATGGTTACATCCCTTCCATACAATTTCCCCACCAAAATCATATATATATACCATCTCTGTCTACTTAGGTTTGTGTGTAAAAGCGATCCGATTGTGGAAAAGTATTGCCACACCCCTTCTTTTGACCATTGTTGAGGAGAAGGAAGCGTCCTTATAAGTCTATCAAAGTAGCTTGGGTTGTCTGGGGATCTAAAGTGGGTCTCTTGTAGAAGGAGAATGTCGGGAAAGAAAAGAGTGGGCATGGATGTGTCTCCAGAGAGACAGTCCTAATGCTCACTTGTCCTTGGGAACAAAATCTGGGGTGAGGGGGGAACAAAAAAATAACAAGGGCATCTGTGTCTTCGAGGACACAGACATGGTTAGGGGTAGTGGTCAAGACTCAGCTGGTTTATCCACCCAAGCTCCAACCTCGAGGCCTCTTAGGGCTTTGTGCCTACTGTAAAGCTGAGGCTAAACTAAGCATAAACCAATGGCATAAACTTTGCTCGTAAACCAATAGAAACATTATAATAACTCGAACCTGAAAACATGGTATAACATATCAACCTGTAAGACTTTTACATTTGCTCTTAAAAAAAAGAAGAAAACCCCACTTATCGGGTACAACCACATAACTAGAATCAGAGAATATATTATAACAATTTAACATTTAGTATTTTAACGAGTAAACCTCTTATACTAAACCTTCAGGGAATTCAGGACCCATCAATATCCGTTTCAGATTCTGGGATCACCCGAATCCTGAGATTGTTACAGCGGTCCCTGCTCTCCGCATCCTTCTGTTTATCTTTGACATCCAGGAGCTGGGCCTTCACCTCTGAACTCAGCGTCCATAAGGGATTGTCGGGTGATCGTAGTGTCTACCTTAGATTCCAGGGAGCTGGTGCTTCCCCCGAGGGATGATATCTCCTCCTTGAGATCATTCACTGCTGCTTGCATTAGGGATTCAATTTTATTAAAGGAGGTAAGCAAGTCGGTCTTCGTGGTGGTGTGGTTGAACTCCACACACGATTCAGAGTCTGAGTGTTCCAGAGAGGGAGCATCACCTAATTTGGCACTATGTGGGGATGGCCGGCCATGTTTTTTGAAGTATTCTCGCAGCTCGCTCTGGTTCTTTTTCTTTTTGTTGGTTTTAACAGCTTTTGAGGCCATGGTAGGTGGGTCTTGCATGAGATGTGATTTATATGTAGAGAATTAGTCAGAGCAAATTTGCTGACCTAAGCTTAGAAAAGAGGATGCCCAGGGTATCACGGAGCATGAGTCTCAAGACGCCATATTATCTTGCTCTGTTCGGGCTCACTTGTGCATACAACACTCTTTTTTTAGGGGGATACATCATCCCCTGTAGAAAATCCCAGAACTCCAGATTTTATGTTTATTAGCTTGTGTGCCTTACTTTTCTTTGGGGAGTGTGGGAATGTGCTCATCCTAGTTGGGCTTTTCCAGCTGACACCAAGTCAGCTAGCAGAGCTTCACCAAACCGCGTGCGGCCGGCAGCCAGGTTGGACGTCTCGGGCAGCTGTGGCTGTAAGGCTCTGCTGGAGTCTTCCGACCAGCGGCCCATCCGCAGGAGAGTCCCAGGACCAAGCAGCAGGATACCTTTAGCTTTAGTAGCCTAGTCCCCTTCTATTGGAGCTAGTAGAAGCACTTTTAGGAGTTTTTGTGCCCAAAATCGCCTTTTTGCTGTGGAGCTGAGCTGACATGCGACTGTTTAGCTCAGAGTCTTGGCCACGTCCCCTGCGTTTTGGATTGTTTAATGTAGGAGAGCATCTTCCTCTTTGCTGGTGAATTTAGACCCCAACATTCCAGGAGACCATCTTGAGGTTATCTATCCAGATTTGTGAATTCTCGGTTTCTGTTTTAACTTTTTCTTTTGGCTGCATCTATCTAATACCTTCTGCAAGGGTGAATTCTTTGTTTTGTTTGCTTTCTTTGGAGGTGAGCCTTCCCAGCGATCGTCTCCCTCCAGGCTTTTCTTGTTTCGGAGTTGAAATAAGTTTTTATTGTGGTTGACTTTGTGCATTATATCTTGCTTGGTCCAGCTTAACAACTAGACAGACAATGTTGGATGTGGTTGTAAAAGATGCAACAAACACCTAGAACCTCCTATAGTGCACTCTCCTTTTTTGTTAATGTTATTATTGCAAAAAGACTGTGCGACTGGTCCTCGAGACCTATATGTTAAACAGTGAGAACCTATACATGAAACCCCTTTGTAAACAGTGGAGAATAATATGAACATTAAAATACTTTATTAGTTATTTAACCCTAAAAAATGTGGGGTGTATTGGCACATGATAGACTAAGAAGACACTGGACATACTACAGTAACACATAATCAGAGGTAGACTATCTTATTTCCCCTCTGTTGGGTAAGTATGAAGTGAGTCCTATTGTAATGGCATCTGTGATCCAGAGAGTGAAGTTGGTTTAGGTTATAGTGCTTCACATTAACCCTTTTAGGTGCGTCGGGTCAATGTTTAAGGCTGCAGGTAGCAGCTCATACTTTTGGAGCTAGTATGTTTGCTAGCGTTCCTATTGGTCAGGGAGCTTAAACTGCTTGTATCACGATACTGCCTTGCAATCTTTGATGCGTTTACCACCTTCACTGCTTCTTAAGATAGATGCAGTGTGCACTAATGGTGTTATGGGATCCAGTATACACTTATACTATTACAATCCTGGACTCTGTACAGTGACTTATGTGATTACACTGAACCAGATATTTGGTAAGCCTTCCTTGTAGGGGAGAACATACCTAGTGTCTCTAAAATTCTCCTTGATGCTGTATGGCAAGTTGATATAACACCATTGCTTGTACTTATGGTACTATTGGGATACTGCTGCCACTGAAGATTAGAGTTCTTTGGTGATGATTGCCACAGTAATTAATTGGCAGGAGTCCCAGAGGAGCATATCTCGATTACTAATACTCACGTTAGTATGTGATGTGAGTATTACATTGGCTTACTAAAAACATGAATACCTCCCGATGGTGTATTAGTGTGTATTTCTGGGAAATGCCTCTGTATAAAAGAGTTATCCAGTGGATCTTTGGCAATTATGATAAACCTCATGTAATCAACAGGGTTTTGATACAGGCACAGGAATCACTTGTGTGGTAAGTATATTCTTACTTCACTACAGAGTATTTGTTCCGTTATACATAAAACTTGCTGTTTGAGAATAATTATACTGTTGTGCTTTCTAGTTAACAGAGAGAATGCCTCAGTATTGCAACAGTCCCAAATGGTGTATTAGCCTCTCTGCTATACCCCATATAATCAGCATGAACATACTATCGTAAGTTCGATAGTAAGGGAGCATTGGTGGTCACTCCCGCAACGAGTGTGCAGTTTACTCATCACGGAGTGTATATGTGTTTACCACACTCCCCCCAGCTGTTTTATGAGCACTCTTCTGTATGGTCGCTGAGCACCAGAATTCACTGCCTTACCGAGTAATTAATCAACTCGCTCCCGGAGTGTAATGGTAGTAGGCTGTCCATTATGGCAGAGTATTGGAAGTATAATTCCCTTCTATTGACGCTGGTAGAAGCACTTTATTAGGCGTTTGTGTCCAAAATCACCTTTTTGCTGTGGAGCTGAGCTGACATGCAACTGTTCAGCTCAAAATCTTGGCCATGCCCCCTGCGGGAGAGTATCTTCCTCTTTGCTGGTGAA
Source organism: Ascaphus truei (assembly GCF_040206685.1). NCBI lineage: Eukaryota > Metazoa > Chordata > Amphibia > Anura > Ascaphidae > Ascaphus > Ascaphus truei. The sequence goes on along the minus strand of NC_134485.1, from coordinate 194,406,533 downwards.
TTTAGACCCTAACCTTCTAGGTGTCACAGTTGTGCTCGCCACAAACCAGGGTCGGACCGCGAGGCTGAGGTGGGGTTGTAAAAGCACCGACCTTAGACCGCGCAGGCTGATCCGGATTGCGCAGTTCATAGTCATAGGTAGCAGAATCAGGATAGGAGAAGACAGCATCGTCGTTGTACAAGCCAGGGTCAGGACAGGAGACATCAGGATAAACTTTGTTCAAGCAAGAGTTCGGCAACAGGTAGTCAGGAAGGCCCCGCTTCAGCTTAGGAGCGCGGGGTTGGCCTCTGCGCGTGCGGCGACCATGGCCCATGGTACTGGTCTCAGGAGGTGGTAGGCAGACCAGAGTAGCACACCGCCTAGCTGCACGGGTAAACCAGTGCACAGCGCAAGAGTCCTGAGCGGGCTGGGGAATCCTCCGTTACAGCGCAGGAACCAGGACACGGCCTCTCTATATTAGGGAAAGAGTAGGCCCCAGGAACCAGGAAGCTGAAGATGCAGGGGAATCCTCCGTTGCAGCACAGGAGAAGGAAGCTGAAGACGTAGGGGATACCTTTGCTTCAGTGCAGGAAAGCAGGAAGCTGAAGACGTAGGGGATACCTTTGCTTCAGTGCAGGAAACCAGGAAGCTGAAGACGTAGGGGATACCTTTGCTTCAGTGCAGGAAAGCAGGAAGCTGAAGACGTAGGGGATACCTTTGCTTCAGCACAGGAGAACAAGCGGAAGCTTGTGGCAGAACAGGTGACATCCAGTAAGGACTATGCTCGGCAGGGAGCATTGTGGGAACACAGTACTTAAAGGCCAGCGGGCCAATCCCCGGCGGGGGGTGTAAAGGTACTGCTCCAATGAGTAAATGCAAATCTAGGTTTCAGTGATAGGCTGCACAGCTGTAGTAGATACCAGAGGGAGTGTGTGGCAGTATTGCTTTGGTGAGTGAATCCAGGCTGTAGTAGATACCAGAGGGAGTGTGTGGCAGTATTGCTTTGGTGAGTGAATCCAAGCTGCAGTAAATATCAGAGGGAGTGTGTGGCAGTATTGCTTTGGTGAGAGAATCCAGGCTGCAGTAAATAACAGGAGAAGTGTTCCAGGACTGCACAGGTCTCCAAGGTGAGGCAAACCGTAAACCGCGGAGCGGATTCCTTACACTAGGAGACCATCTTGAGGTTATCTATCCAGATTTGTGAATTCTCTGTTTCTGTTTTACCTTTTTCTTGTGGCTGCAGCTACAGTATCTAATTCCTTTTGCAATGGTGAATTCTTTGTTTTGTGTGCTTTCCATTGGAGGTGAGCCTTCCCAGCGAGCGGCCCCCTCCAGGCTTTTGTTGTTTCGGTGTTGAAAGAAGTTTTATTGTGGTTGGCTTTTTCCATTATATCTTGCTTGGCCCAGCTTAACAAACAGCAACATGTAAAATTTGTAGTGACAACTGCGCTCCAGTGTTTGATCACACAAATGATGGAGAAAAGAACTCAGGCTAATAGGACATAACATCCTCTGTGGGGTCAAAAGATCCCTGAGGTAGGGGCAAGCAAAAAAAAAAAAGCTGTGTGTGCTGAGCACGCGCATAGTAAGTGAAACTTCTTTGACTTTTGTCACAGAAATTGTATTTGTGTTGGTGTTGGTGATGTTTTAATTAAAAATCAAAATACAATCTCAATGACAAAATGCAAATAAATTTGACTTAGAATGCGCGTGCTCGGCACACATCCCCTGTATTAGCTATTTGCACTAAGTGTGAATTCCGCGTGTGACTGTGCGTGTGACTGTGCATGTGACTGAGAGTGTGCGTGTGACTGAGAGTGTGCGTGTGACTGAGAGTGTGCGTGTGACTGAGAGTGTGCGTGTGACTGAGAGTGTGCGCGTGTGACTGAGAGTGTGCGCGTGTGACTGAGAGTGTGCGCGTGTGACTGAGAGTGTGCGCGTGTGACTGAGAGAGTGCGCGTGTGACTGAGAGTGTGCGTGTGACTGAGAGTGTGCGCGTGTGACTGAGAGTGTGCGCGTGTGACTGAGAGTGTGCGCGTGTGACTGAGAGTGTGCGCGTGTGACTGAGAGTGTGCGCGTGTGACTGAGAGTGTGCGCGTGTGACTGAGAGTGTGCGCGTGTGACTGAGAGTGTGCGCGTGTGACTGAGAGTGTGCGCGTGTGACAGAGTGCGCGTGTGACAGAGTGCGCGTGTGACTGAGAGTGCGCGTGTGACTGAGAGTGCGCGTGTGACTGAGAGTGCGCGTGTGACTGAGAGTGCGCGTGTGACTGAGAGTGCGCGTGACAGAGTGTGCGCGTGTGACAGAGTGTGCGCGTGTGACAGAGTGTGCGTGTGACTGAGAGTGCGCGTGTGACTGAGAGTGCGCGTGTGACTGAGAGTGCGCGTGTGACTGAGAGTGCGCGTGTGACAGAGTGCGCGTGTGACAGAGTGTGCGTGTGACAGTGTGCGTGTGACTGAGAGTGTGCGTGTGACAGAGTGTGCGTGTGACAGAGTGTGCGTGTGACAGAGTGTGCGTGTGACAGAGTGTGCGTGTGACAGAGTGTGCGTGTGACAGAGTGTGCGTGTGACAGAGTGTGCGTGTGACAGAGTGTGCGTGTGACAGAGTGTGCGTGTGACAGAGTGTGCGTGTGACAGAGTGTGCGTGTGACAGAGTGTGCGTGTGACTGAGAGTGTGCGTGTGACTATGCGTGTGCGTGTGACTGTGCGTGTGACTATGCGTGTGCGTGTGACTGTACGTGTGCGTCTGACTGTGAGTGTGACTGAGTGCGTCTGACTGTGAGTGTGACTGAGTGTGAGTGTGACTGAGTGTACGTGTGACTGTGAGTGTGCGTGTGAGTGTGACTAAGTGTGCGTGTGACTGTGAGTGTGTGTGGGGGTCGTGGGGGTCAGTGTGTGGGGGTCTGGGGGGGTCAGTCAGTGTGTGTGGGGCTCTGGGGGGGTCAGTGTGTGTGGGGGTCTGGGGGGGTCAGGCAGTGTGTGTGGGGGTCTGGGGGGGTCAGGCAGTGTGTGTGGGGGTCTGGGGGGTCAGGCAGTGTGTGTGGGGGTCTGTCAGTGTGTGTGGGGGTCTGGGGGGTTCAGTCAGTGTGTGTGGGGGTCAGTCAGTGTGTGTGGGTCTCTGGGGGGTCAGTCAGTGTGTGGGGGTCTGGGGTGGTCAGTCAGTGTGTTTGGGGGTCTGGGGGGGTCAGTCAGTGTGTGTGGGGGTCTGGGGGGGTCAGGCAGTGTGTGTGGGGGTCTGTCAGTGTGTGTGGGGGTCTGGGGGGTTCAGTCAGTGTGTGTGGGGGTCTGGGGGGTTCAGTCAGTGTGTGTGGGGGTCTGGGGGGTTCAGTCAGTGTGTGTTGTGGTCTGGGGGGTTAGTCAGTGTGTGTGGGGGTCTGGGGGGGTCAGTCAGTGTGTGTGGGGGTCTGGGGGGGTCAGTCAGTGTGTGTGGGGGTCTGGGGGGGTCAGTCAATGTGTGTGGGGGTCTGGGGGGGTCAGTCAGTGTGTGTGGGGGTCTGGGGGGTTCAGTCAGTGTGTGTGGGTCTCTGGGGGGTCAGTCAGTGTGTGTGGGGGTCTGGGATGGTCAGTCAGTGTGTTTGGTGGTCTGGGGGGTCAGTCAGTATGTGTGGGGGTCTGGGGGGGTCAGTCAGTGTGTGTGGGGGTCTGGGGGGGTCAGTCAGTGTGTGTGGGGGTCTGGGGGGGTCAGTCAGTGTGTGTGGGGGTCTGGGGGGGTCAGTCAGTGTGTGTGGAGGTCTGAGGGGATCTGTCAGTGTGTGGGGGGGTCCGGGGGGGGTCAGTCAGTATGTGGGGGGGTCCGTCAGTGTGTGGGGGGTCCGGGGGGGTCCGTCAGTGTGTGGGGGGTCTGGGGGGGGGGGTCCGCGCGGGTTGCGCCCGGGTTTTTGTAACACCGCTTCCTGGGGGGCCCGCAAACGCCCGCGTCACTGGAGGGCTGAATGGCGCCGCTGCCAGCCGCTTCTGCGCATGCGCGGCATGGCAGCGGTAGTGGAAGTTAGGCGGGCACATGTGTGGGCTGGGAGGGAGGTCCCATTCGGGTTAGGAAAGGGGGGGGGGCTGTCCCGGTCGGGCGGTCTCTGCTGTCCCGGTCGGGCGGTCTCTGCTGTCCCGGTCAGGCGGTCTCTGCTGTCCCGGGCAGCAGACGGGGAACGGCAACACATGTTTACAGCCGTGGCAGCGGGCGGGGAACGGCGCCGCTGCCAACCGCTTCTGCGCATGCGTGGCTTTCCTCCAGTCCCCATGATTACTGAGCATGCGCGGCTTGGCAGCGGATGTGCGGGGGGAATGGCGGCCGTTAGGAGCGGCGCCGGCGGCTATCGCCGCCGCCGCCGCCGCCGCATATGTCATTAGCCATGTGGGGGGAGCAGCGCCCGTTAGGAGCGGCGCCGGCGGCTATCGCCGCCGCCGCCGCATCTGATTTGTGGAGCGGGTGTGATGTCAGTGTTGGGGTCGGGCTGAGCCAGAACACAGCCCGGCCTCAACTGCCAGCACTGACGTCACATCCGTTTCATTTCTGTCTCCACAATCCATTTTTGCCCCATCACGAATGAGGTGCCACTAAGGAAGTTTCACTTCAAAAACCCATAATACCTCCAACGGCGATGGTCCCCTTCAAAGTGTTAAAAGTACTTGCATATTGCACTGGTCCTTTGGATTCCTGGTAGACGTGCAGCCAAGTAGATATGGATAGCTGTAGAGAAAAGAGGAAACTGACGCACAGTCCAATGAAGTGGGTCCCAGGATAACAAATTTGTTATACTCCTTGACAAAGAACTACTATTCGAAACGCACAGGCGGTTGCTCTCCTCCGTTTGTTGGATATTTTCACATCAATAAATATTTATTTTTGTTATCCTGGGACCCACTTCATTGGACTGTGCGCCAGTTTCCTCTTTTCTCTATAACAAACAGCAACAGGCTGTAACTTTGAACTTTCTGCCACATTTTCTGTGGCGCCTTACCAACCAGGCTCACCTTGCTGCCTTCAGATAATCCAAATTTGTCTTTTGTTTGATTCATGATTCTTTTGGTGGTGAATTTGGTCTCTGTGCTTACTTGCTCTTTTTCTGGTGACTCAAATAGAAAAGTCTTGGAACCTTCTGTGACTCAATTTTGCTGCGTGAACTAATGCGAATTGTTTTCCTTTCGCATAGTGGGGAGAATTCTATCCTTTTTTGCGCCACTTGGGCTGAGAATTCTTGAAAGATTAATAGCTTGTTACTTTCGTAGTGCAGATCTGATTATTTATTTATTTATTTATTTTCCTGTAGGCTGCTTGCACGTTTGCCCTGTCTGCATAGTTCAGGAACCTCATGATGACTGGTCTCGGTCTGGCTTTGTCTTGGTCCCAGTCTGTGAGCTCTAGCTATCTTCAGATTCTCTGCTGAGCGTGGCATTTTCAATGCTTGTGGCAACCATTTTGAGCATAGCTGAATTAGATCTTTCCCTCTCGCAGTTTCTGGAATCCCTATTATACTTAGGTTATTCCTGCGGCTTCTGTTTTCCAGGTCATCTAGCTTTTCCTGTATGGATACTATGGTTTTAGATTGTGCCTCAACCTTGCTTTGTAGTTGCAGGACTTTTGTCTCAAAGACCAGAGTTCTGCTCTCCACCTCCTCCAATCTCTGTCCATGCGAGCTCAGCTGTGACAATGTCTCCTGCATAATATTTTTAAGATCTGATATTTTTCCTCAAAAAGAGGGGACATTAATTTCAGCACCTCTCTGGCTTTGGCCTCCGCCAAAGACATTTCCTGTGCTTTAGGTATCGATGTTGTCCTTTCTTCTTCAGATCTATCTGGAGATTGTGTTTCTGGGGCCACTTTTTTTTTAAAAATAATTTCTTTGTCTCTTTGCTCATTATTCTTTTTATTGGTGCTTGCTTTATCTATAAATGTATCCATTTTAAAGTGTGTTTGGGGTGCCTTTTACTTTAACCTGCACATAGATGTATGCTACACACTTAGCTGGGTGTCTTATTGTGCTTTATAGTTTGTGTAAATCTTAATTTTAAGGGCAGCCTGATCCAACATGTCAGCAGACTAGGGGCTTTGATGGGAGAGATAATCACAAAAGGAAAGTCTCTGTATACTGCACTCAGTTATGATGTGAAGTAAATAGGGCTGTGTAGACGGACGTTCACAGAGGTACACAATTGGAGGCTTTTATAAGGTGAAATTATAATAAGGCTTTATTGTGCCTTTTCCTTTTCATCAGGAAATCATCCAAACACAGGGGGGGGGAACAAAGCTTCTATTCACTTGGGAGTATTTCTAGTGAAATCCTATGCAATTAATTCACATCTCCGTTAGTTAAGCATTTCTCCCAGCCCCAAACATATTGCATGAAATAAGCAGATATAAGCAGTCTCTTAATTATGAAAGTCTTATCTGTTTCTTGGAGGGAAAATCTTCTCAGTTCCTGGTTCAGCTCCCTTCACTCAGGGTGTGTCAGCTTCAGGTTAAGTAGTTTTCCCTGTGTTTTGAAATCAGCTCTGCTGTGTCTTCTGGCAGAGCTCAAGACATGTGTTGTCTCCAAAGGTCAGCTCACAAGTGAGCTAAGGAGTCCCTTCCTGTCTCAACAGAAAGGCTTTTGTAAGCAATCTAAATCAGGGAGGTGGTGTTTATTAATTGACTACCAGCAGTTAACCCCCACACTGCTAGATTAAAGGCACATTACTTGAACAGGGATTATTCCCCTGTTACATACCTCCTCTGTTTGTGGGAAGCTCGGGCTTGCACGGCCAAAGCCCATCCTTCCACTCTCATTCTAGATATCTCAGTGACTTGAATGAGAGTGGATGGAGGAAGAGAACCCTCAGTCCTGTTGGGATTGGAGCCCTTTCTCCAGTTTATTCGTGTCTCCTCCTGAAGGTGTTTAAGATCAGCACCCCTCAGTCGCTCGAGGAGAACTTTCTCCAAGTATAGTCTTTTTTCTACGTGCGCGGTCATGAGATTTCCCTCGCGTCGGGTGCTCGTCTTATTGTAGGCATACTGTATGGCAGCAGTTGCAGAGCGTTTAAAAACAGCCCTTTGAGTTTTCCCACTCAATGGGGTTGCTAGTTCAGCCCCTTTTAGATTAAGTTGCAATTCCACACCCAATTCCAGAGTATGTCCCATCTTTTCAGCTTCATCAGCTAAGGATTCTTCTGGTTTTAATTCAGCACGTGTACCTTCTTTTGTTGCCTGCTGGGTGGCTGAAGGTTTTGCTAGTGCTTATTTAGGTGGTTCAAATTTTGCAACCTTGTCTTTCAGATGAGCGGTATTCCCAGCTCTCACTGTACCCTTGTCTTCATGGGTTTTTGAGGCTGTGGGATACTGACGCTTAGTCAGGGTCAATACTTGTCCTTGTAGGACTGTAATCTCATCCGCGAGAGATCCCTGTTTTTTGAGTGCGTCTTGCAAGTCTCTTCTCAGGGAATTTATCTGCATGCTTTGCTTTCTCTGAGCCTGCCTCCACATTTTTATTGCATTGTGGAGCACTATGAACTTCTTTGCTTGGGCCACAGTTACTTGTTTCAGTTTCTGGACCTTGTTGTGCTCCCTTTTGTGCCGCGTCACCTGGGTTCTAAGCTTGGCTTTTAGTGTTGCTTTGGTGATGCTCAGGGTAGCCTTCAGTTTCTCATGCTGCTTTGCGGGGACATACTGGGTCATCAGACATTCCTGCAGCACTTGAATTTCTTTAGCAGCCTGCAGCTCTTCTTCCTGCAGCGTTTGCTGCTTCTCCTCAACATACTGGAGGTGTGTACGCAGACCTTGCAGTTGGTTCTGCAGTCGGTGCTCTGCTTCAAATTTTTCCTTGACTTCTTCTGTCAACTGAAAATTTTCTTCTTTCAGTTTTAAGTTTTATCTTTTTAATCTTGAATTTTCTCTTTTTTCAGTCTCTGTATTCTTCAGGACTTCTTTGCAGTCCTCCTTCCATTTACGCACATCTGCTTTGAGAATGACACTCTCCTGGCGTGAGACTTCCTTCTCTAGGTTGAGGGTTTGAAGCTCCTTCTGAGAGACTTTGAGATCTGTATCAAGATTACCAATAGTTTCTTTAGCAATGTCCAGCTCCTCAGTGAGACTGTGTAGTTCCTTTCTGGAAACTTCCAGGTCTGTGCGGCAGCTGTTGGTCTCTTGATGTGAGACATCAAGCTCTATACGAAGAGTGTTAACCTCTTGCTGGAAGACTGTCATCTGCTTCAGTGCCTCCTCATACTTCCGCTTTAGCGTAGCCACCATTTTATCCGATTGGCTCTGCTTTTCATCCATGGCGGAAATAGTAGCCTTTGCAGTATCTAGCTCAGTCTTGAGATCCTCCAATTCGGTCTTGGCCGCAGAGTAAATTGCGAGCACCTATCCCTTTTTAAGGGCTGACTCACTTCTTGAACCCTGACTATGGCTGGAAGGCAAAACCCCTATTTCAATGACCATATTACAGGGTTTGAAGCTCCTTCTGAGAGACTTTGAGATCTGTATCAAGATTACCAATAGTTTCTTTAGCAATGTCCAGCTCCTCAGTGAGACTGTGTAGTTCCTTTCTGGAAACTTCCAGGTCTGTGCGGCAGCTGTTGGTCTCTTGATGTGAGACATCAAGCTCTATACGAAGAGTGTTAACCTCTTGCTGGAAGACTGTCATCTGCTTCAGTGCCTCCTCATACTTCCGCTTTAGCGTAGCCACCATTTTATCCGATTGGCTCTGCTTTTCATCCATGGCGGAAATAGTAGCCTTTGCAGTATCTAGCTCAGTCTTGAGATCCTCCAATTCGGTCTTGGCCGCAGAGTAAATTGCGAGCACCTATCCCTTTTTAAGGGCTGACTCACTTCTTGAACCCTGACTATGGCTGGAAGGCAAAACCCCTATTTCAATGACCATATTACACTTTGTGATAGGCAAAATAAGGTTTAGCTACTTCAGCAGTCTCTTCTGGGTTTTTGTAAGTTTCAGTGCAGTGTGTATCCCTTTAACTCTGATCTCTGCTGCATGAGGGTTTTTTTTTTTTTCAGACTGTTTGTAGGCCAAAAAGCATAACAAAAAATTTCACATAAAAATCTCCGGTCCTTTTTAACTTCAAAGACACCTCTTGTCCCACCTCGGACACCAAATGTAGACGGACGTTCATAGAGGTACACAATTGGAGGCTTTTATAAGGTGAAATTATAATAAGGCTTTATTGTGCCTTTTCCTTTTCATCAGGAAATCATCCAAACACAGGGGGGGGAACAAAGCTTCTATTCATTTGGGAGTATTTCTAGTGAAATCCTATGCAATTAATTTACATCTCCGTTAGTTAAGCATTTCTCCCAGCCCCAAACATATAGCATGAAATAAGCAGATATAAGCAGTCTCTTAATTATGAAAGTCTTATCTGTTTCTTGGAGGGAAAATCTTCTCAGTTCCTGGTTCAGCTCCCTTCACTCAGGGTGTGTCAGCTTCAGGTTTAGTAGTTTTCCCTGTGTCTTGAAATCAGCTCTGCTGTGTCTTCTGGCAGAGCTCAAGACATGTGGTGTCTCCAAAGGTCAGCTCACAAGTGAGCTAAGGAGTCCCTTCCTGTCTCAACAGAAAGGCTTTTGTAAGCAATCTAAATCAGGCAGGTGGTGTTTATTAATTGGCTACCAGCAGTTAACCCCCACACTGCTAGATTAAAGTCACATTACTTGAACAGGGATTATTCCCCTGTTACAGGCTGTATTAAAAATGAACTTTTAATACACAAATTAAAAGAATGTCAAATAGTAGAACATAGACTTGACAGTGAATGAATATTTACAGTGAAGCAAACAAGGATAAAACCTGTGTGCCTGAACCAAATGAACAGGTTAACGTAAGTAATGAACAGGTGTTCAAAGTAGTAGAAACACCCTTTAGGGGTGGACAACGAAGGATCGATAGTAGGATTAGTATATCACTATATCTGTCTTAAGCCCACATGTTGTAAAATAGAATGGGCTGTTTAAGAATAAAGCTAGTGCTATAAAATTAGCAATATTGCCTATATACAGATAAGAACCTGCGCTCCAATAGTAATGTATCAGAAATCCGGCCAGGAGGTGGCATAAGAATATTTAGATAAACACAAACGTAGGAAGTCCCCTTAATGGAGGGTTCAAATAGTGTATGTTACTCTGATGTAGTCAGCAATAAAGTGGATATTGCTGAATTGATGTAAAGCAGTTTAAAGTCAGCTGCATATCTGTAGTCGATACATAGAGTGGTGTATAGTTGACTTAATTGTGGCCACTATGATGTAACTGAGGTTGGATGATAACGTTATCAACAACCAAATATTGTCTCACGTTGCATAGTATAGAACCTATCACTGCAATCTGCTGTGCAGTGGACTAAAATTTAAACGGCTATAGCACAGTAGAGAGTAATAAACACGAACTCTATCCTGACTGAATGACCTAACTATATATAGAAATTTAGTGCTAGCTAGTCTATAACATATAGAAGCGATAGCGCTATTGTGTCCACAAATAATGGCAATTAGAGTAACAATGTAGACAACCAGTAAACCGTCAGTCTAACCGCCAGACGGAGTGGTTGCTACACTGTATCACCCCTAAGGTTCAGGCACACTGACGCATCAACGTCAGAACGGCGACCTGACGCACGTTCATGTCATATGTCGCTTTGGTGGGAGAACAGAGCTACATGTCAGCCACCGACAAAGTGTTTCTTTTGGGCCCAGGGGTATACAGGTTGGTGCTGGCCGAGTATTACTGCCTTTATATTTATTTATATTTCTATATATAATCTTCCTCCGCCGCCCGCACTCGTCATCTCCTCATGGGCTCCGATCTGGTCTCTTTGCCTTTGTAACGCCTGTATGCCCGCAGACCTGGCCAGTCCTCAGTACTGAGGTGGGAAGGGTTTTACCACGCACCCACAGCAGTGAGGGCATGCCCGGAGTGTGGTATGGCGTTGCCGGGCCTGTAGAAAGATGGTTAGTAATACTTGCAACGCCTTTGGGATTCAGAGTAAGGATAGTGATGTCCGAGTGCCAGATTCCAGGGATACAGAGAGCAGGATCGTAATGTTCGTAAGCCAGAGTCCAGGGATAACAGAAGTCAGTAAAGTCTTGTCCGTAAGCAGGGTTCAAGTGCAGTAGAGAGCAGGGTAATCCAGTACAAGCAGAGGTCAAGCCAGGGAAATCCAGGGGTAAGCAGGAGCAGGAACAGAAGCTGGAAAACACAGGAGAGCCAAGCATAGGACTGCACACACAGAGGTTACAAAGAACTATGCAGAGCAATGAGTGAGAGGACAGACAAGGGTTATAAAGGAGCGAACACCAATGGGAGAGAGAGGAGGAGCAGAGGGTGAAGTGAGAGGCAGCAGAGATAGGTGAGAAGGAGAGGAGGAGGAGACAGGTGAGCCAGAGAGGGAGATAGCCTGAACAGCCTGAGAGGAGGAGCAAGGGGTCTGGGAAGGCCTACAAGAGGAGCGTGTGCGCGCGCCCTCTGTAAGGTTAGAGTGCACGCCCACAGGCTGTGTCAAGAGGCGCATGGAGCGCCGCGCCGCAGGGACACCCGCCGAGGGTGGAGGGAGAACCGGAGGGGAGTCTGCAGGATGTATGGGGACCGGAGCGGGAGCGGAGGGAGGCCGTGAGCGGGGAGTATTGTACAGGGAAACGGGAGACTGAGGAGACGCGAGTGCCCTTCGGGGAACGCGCGCAGACGCTGGGAGAGCATTAGGAACTGCCGCAGAGGGACGGGTGCGGGAGGAGGAAGGGAGAGCAGAACGGGGAGGCAAGGAAGGGACATGAGAGGCAGGAGGAAGCGCAGCGCCAGGGACACATGGAGCAGAAGGAATCCCCTGAACTGTCACAGCCTTTAAGTACCGCTAGCTGGTTGACAACACCTATACGGTGCAGGAGGGTAATCCCCATAGGGCCACCTCCTTATCTCTCGCTGATTTATGTGCTCCACATGGCGTCTTCGGGCTCTGCTCCGAGGTCCGTGAGCTGGCGTGCACGCTCCCCGGTCCCAATTCTGTGCCGCGAGAGGGCCTTGCGGACTCTTCACAGTCGCACCCGCTGTATCTTGCGGTACATCGCGGGAGCCCCCGCGTGTCTTCCCCTTGCGCTTCCGCCCGGCTGCTTGTTCATCCCGGCGATTTTGGCAGAGTCTCACAATGCCTGCATGCCTGCACCAGCCCGCCGTCTGCTTCTTCTCTATCCTCCTGTCCCTTTAGCATCTCACTGAGCTCCATTAGGGGCACATTCAGGGAGGCTTGCAAGGAGCTCCTCTAAGAAGCGGCTAGTACCCAGGCCCGCCTACGGAAGTCAATTTTTGTATTTATTAATGTTTAAACAAATTGTATTATAAATAATGTTAAACAACACTACATACTGTAGAACCAAAAGGCAGGAGCCAAAAGAAGTGAAACACCTCCCAAGTTTCAATGATACCATGTGATGCTCATATAAAAATGCTAGAATTGTAAAGATTTAAAGCAGCACTACAGCCTGGGACTTAAAATATTTTCATCTTTCCTGAACCACTGCTGATTGGTGCCGACACTGGTGTTAAAGAGATATTTTGTATTTTTTTTTTGTCCTGGCTTTTACACAAAAAACCTAAACATGACCGCCAGGGTCACCAGTAGAAAGCTGTGACATGATCTCCCGATAACAGTATGACTTCTCTATTGGCTCTCAGAGCAAATCCTGACCTGGGCAGCCATGTTGTTTCCCCAATTTGCTTGGTGGACCTCTCGTCCAATCCAGACTTGGTACTCCTGATCTAGGGGATTAATGGATGATGGAGGACCACAGATCAGCCATGGACGATGCCTGCCTTCGATTCTGATAATATTGAAAAAAATTAATATATTGACACTGATATATTGAGTGTGTTAACAGAGCAATTCAAAGTCATTAATGTTGTGTAATATTTCTGTACCTTTTGATCCCTCTTTTCAGGCCCATTCAGAAGCAATTTTTCTTTTTCAATTACTTTATTACTGGTCTAACTATACAGAATATCACTTCTTATTAAATTGTCCGAAATTGGTGACGCGAGTTTATTTCCTTCCCTATTGAAGTGCTACGGTTGGACATTGTAGATAATATATAGCCTTTTGTTACCAGTTTATTTATAAAATATTTTACCAGGAAGTAATACATTGAGAGTTACCTCTCGTTTTCAAGTATGTCCTGGGCATAGAGGGTATGATGACAAATACATGGTTACAAATGCATAGTTACATTACGTGTGCAGGGGTTATACATTATATACAAGACATTACATGCACAGTTAAAGATAATATGTTGTATACATATAATGTATGTAACGGTTACAGACCAGATTAAAATGTGAGACAGGTTTAGTTTTGAAAGAACTTAGGGACCTATTCTAGTAGCTTCGATAACCAACTCATCTAGGATTTTGAGCAGTTCTCACAAAATTTTGCTAGGCAGCTATTCAGAAAGCCTCAATGGGTTGGCGAAATCATACGGGACGGCATTTTTTCTCGATTTTCTCGCTCCTGACCAAACTCACCGAGCGGTAGCTGCAAAAATCCATATAGCACAATTTCGATACATTTTGGCTATTCTAGTAGCTTCGATGAGATTATCGGAGCTCTGGAATTGCGGCTTTATCAAAGATTTCATCTCGCCAGCCCTAGGGTAGCGAGATGGGATCTGAGAGCAGGACTTATTAAAAAAAAAATGCATTTTTCCTGCATCGGATTGAAGCCAGCAGTCTCCGGAGCTGATACACATTAATATCAGCTCCGGAGACCCCTGACTTCTATCCTATGCAATAAAAATACATTTATAGGCAACTTCATTACCTTAGCGGCTAACCACTAAGGCAATGAAGGGGCCTGGTTTATTGTGGGTAGCGGGGGAGGGTGAAGGTGGTATTTGACCCATTGTGGGTGTTTATGCCTTCGGGGGGGTTTTCGGGAGGAGTTAACCCCTTAATTCCCTTAGCGGTTACTGCCACTAAGGGAATGAATGGGTTAACCCCTCCCGCTACCGACCCAGTAGGCATAAACACTCACCGCGGGCCAAATGCCACCTTCACCCACCCCACTACCCACAATAAACATTACAACAAAATAATAGCCAATACATCCATTCATTGCCAGTGTGGTTACCTTTGCCCTCGATGGGAGCAAAGATAACCCAAATGGCAAGGAATGAGCACCCCCTCTACCCCCAACAGCCATTACAGTACAGTAATGGGCAAAATTACTATTATCCAGATCTCGATAATAGCTCATTTGCCTATTCAAAATAAAATATCCAGCCAGCATAAAGTAAATAAAATTTCTACTTACCCCTACCAGGATAAAGGCTGTCCTCATCACCGTCCTCTGCTTCCATGTCCTCCGTGGGCAGCAACAGTACAATAAAAATACAAACTAATGGCCCCTAACCCCTTAATCACTTTAGCGTTTAGTAACCGCTACAGTAATTAAGGGGTTAATCCCCCCTCTCCGATACCCACTCGGATGGCCTAACCACCCTCCCCAGGGCAACTACCTCTACCCATTGATTGGCACAGTGATACATCATGCCCATATAATATGGGCGTGATTAGCCACTATAACAGTCAATGGGCAACCTAAAAAAACAACAGCACCTAAACACAACAATAAAAAAATGAGCACCTAAACCACACAACAATAACAAAACCCAAGCACCTAAACAACACAACAATTAAAGAAACCAATCACGTAAACAACAAAACAATAAAGCACAATCAAACGCCTAAACAACACAACAATAAAAGAAATCAAGCGCCTAAAAAAAAAAATGTAATAAAAACAAGCACTACAAATACATAACAATTAACTCAAAACAAGAAACACCAATACATAACAATTAATTAAAAACAACTATTTGCCTAAAAATGCATTGCCTGTCACTATATTTACCTACAGCCCTAAAGGGGCATAGATAAATACATTGGCAGTCAATGGGCAAGCAAAAAAATAAAAATGAAAAAATACAATAAAAAAACCTGAATTCAAATTACATACATTCAATGTTTTTCTTACCTTTTTAGATGTCTTCACCCTCTGATTCCCGATGTATCAGGAAGGTTTCCATCTGTGATGTGAATCTCGGCTTTAGGTAAAATCTTCTTTTCTTCTTTCTTCAATCTTCTTTACTTGTAATCCATAGGGAGATGTTGTCACGTCGTCTTCTTAAGAGAAACATATTATCTAAGGCCTGTGATGTCACATTTTAGTGTCAGACATAACAGCTCCAATCCGATTGGATGCTGTACCATGTGACAGGCTTTTATTTATTTTTTTATTTTTATTTTTTTATGATGTGACGTCATTTCCAAGGGAGGTACGTCACATCCTTAAAACCACATGGCTGCCATCACATGGTACTACAAGCAATTGGATTGGGGACAATCCGATTGGTTGAAGTACCATGTGACATGCTCCATATTTATTTTTTTAAAGAATATGACATCATCTTTAAGGGATGAGGTTGTATCCTTTAAAAAAAATGGCTGCCATCACATGGTACAGGAACTAATGGGATTGTTAGGTATACCACGTCGTACACTCACAATCCCATTGGTTCCTGTACCATGTGATGGCAGCCTTTTAAAAAAAAGAAGAAAAGGACGTGACAACACAGTTAAAGATGATGTCACATCCTTTTTTTTAAAATGGGACATGTCACATGTTACTTCAACCAATTAGATGTACACAATCCGATTGGTTGTAGAACCATGTGATGGCAGCCATGTGGTTTTAAGGATGTGACGTGCCTCCCTTGGAGATGACGTGACATCCTTAAAAAAGTAAAAAGCCTGTCACATGGTACAGCATCCAATTGGATTGGAGCTGTACCATCTGACACTAAAATATTCACAGGCCTTATAGAAGGCCTTTCCCGTCACATTTTATTTTAAGAAGACAACGAGATAATATCTCCCTATGGATTACAAGTAAATTAGATTGAAAAAAGAAGAAAAGCTTTTACCTGAAACTGAGGATTGCGTGGCGGATGGAGAGCTTCCTAATACACCGGGAATCGATGGTTGAAGACATCTAAAGGTAAGAAAAACATTGAATGTATGTAATATAACATTTTCAGGTTTTTTATTGTATTTTGTGATTGCCCATTGACTGCCAATGTATTTATCTATGCCCCTTTATGGATATAGATAAATACCGTAACAAGCAATGCATTTTAAGGCAATTGTTTTGATTTCTTTCATATATATTTTTGTTGATTGTTATTGTTCTTGTTTGTTTTTGTGTGATTGTATTTTTGTCGATTGGTTTGTTTAATTCTTAGGTTTTTTGGTGATTGATTTGTTTAATTATTGGTTTATCTTTGGTGATTTTTTTTTATTATTATGGTTTATTTTCGGTGATTTTTTGTTTTGATTGTGGTTTATTTTTGGTGATTATGCCCATGTTATATAGGCATGATGTACCACCGTGCCAATCAATGGGTAGAGGGTGGTGGTTAGTTGCCCTGGGTAGGGTGGTTAGGCTATCTGGGTCTGTAGCGGAAAAGGGAGTTAACCCCTTAATTACTATAGCGGTTACTAATCGCTAAGGTGATTTAAGGGGTTAGGGGCCACTAGTTTTTTATTTTTTTATTTATTGTACTGTTGCTGCCCACGGAAGACATGGACGCAGAGGCTGGTGATGAGGACAGTCTTCAAACTGGCAGGGGTAAGTTTTATTTACTTTATACTGGCTGGATAATGTTTTATTTTAAATGGGCAAATGCACTATTATCCACATCTGGGTGAAGATGCCCCACAGGTGGGTGGTTAGGCCTACTGGGTGGGTAGCGGGACCCCTTCATTACCCCTCTACCACTTGCCCTCTTGACCCCATTCCCTCCCATCTCCTAAAACCTCTTGCTCCTACAATAATCCCTACGCTCAAACACATTTTTAACTCCTCCCTCTGCTCTGGAACCTTTCCATCTTCCTTCAAACATGCAACAGTCATACCATTACTCAAAAACAGCAAGCTTGACCCTACCTGTCTTTCTAACTATCGACCTGTCTCCCTCCTGCCTTTTGCCTCTAAACTCCTTGAACGTCTTGTATTCTCTCGCTTGCTCCATTTTCTCAACACCTATTCTCTCCTAGACCCTCTACAATCTGCTTTCGCACTGCTCACTCCACGGAAACAGCCCTCACGAAAAAATAACTGACGACCTCCATGCTGCCAAAGACAGGGGTCATTACACTCTGCTCATATTACTCGACCTCTCTGCAGCATTTTACACCGTGGACCACCCTCTTCTCCTTCACATTCTCCATACTCTTGGTCTTCGGAACAAAGCTCTATCCTGGATCTCATCCTACCTCTCCCATCGTACTTTCAGTGTCTCTTCTGCTAACACCTCCTCCTCCTCTATTGATCTCTCTGTGGGGGTACCCCAGGGCTCTGTCCTGTGACCTCTTCTCTTTTCTCTGTACACACTCTCTCTAGGTGACCTAATAACATCTCTTGGGTTTAAATATCACCTCTATGCTGACGACACACAAATATACTTTTCAACACCTGACCTTACACCTGCTATACAGACCAAAGTTTCTGAATGTCTCTCTGCTATATCATCCTGGATGGCCCTCCGTCGCCTTAAACTCAACATGGCTAAAACAGAACTCCTCATACTTCCTCCCAAACCTGGCCCTACTACCTCCTTCCACATTACTGTTGGAACTACGATCATCCACCCAGTAGCCCAAGCACGCTGCCTAGGGGTCACACTCGACTCCTCTCTCACATTCGCCCCTCACATTCAAAACATTTCTAAAACTTGTCGCTTTTTCCTCCGCAATATAACAAAGATACGCCCTTTCCTCTGTTGCTCGACTGCTAAAACTCTGACTCAGGCCCTCATTCTCTCCCATCTTGATTACTGTAACCTCCTGCTGTCCGGCCTTCCTGCCTCTCACCTGTCTCCTCTACAATCTATCCTAAATGCTGCTGCCAGAATCACTCTACTCTTTCCTAGATCTGTCTCAGCATCTCCCCTCCTGAAATCCCTCTCCTGGCTTCCAATCAAATCCCGCATCTCACACACATTCTTCTCCTCACTTTTAAAGCTTTACACTCTTCTGCCCCTCCTTACATCTCAGCCCTAATTTCTCGCTATGCACCATCCAGACTCTTGCGTTCTGCTCAAGGATGTCTTCTTTCTACCCCCTTTTTATCTAAAGCCCTCTCCCGCCTTAAACCTTTTTCACTGACTGCCCCACACCTCTGGAATGCCCTTCCCCTCAGTACCCGACTAGCACCCTCTCTATCCACCTTTAAGACCCACCTTAAGACACACTTGCTTAAAGAAGCATACGAATAGCACTGTGAACATTCTGAACACATGATACATAAAGCTTGGCCCCCTGCAGACGCACTTACCAGAACTCCCTCCTCCTGTCTCTGTACGTTCTCCCTACCTACCAATTCGATTGTAAGCTCCTCGGGGCAGGGACTCCTCTTCCTTAATGTTATGTTTGTCTAAAGCACTTTTCCCGTGATCTGTTATTTATATTATCTGTTATTTATTCGATTACCACATGTATTACTACTGTGAAGCGCTATGTACATTAATGGCGCTATATAAATAAAGACATACAATACAATACAATTACCATAGCGATTACCCCTTCATTACCATAGCGATTCCCACAGCTATGGTAGTGAATGGGGTTAACTCCTTCCGCTACCTTCCCGGCAGGCCTTACCACCCACCCTGGGGCAACTATCCACTTCACCCACCCCCTCTTCCTCAAATAAACAGGCTATTCAGGTTTAACCCCTTCATTGCTTTAGCGGCTAGCTGCTATGGCAATTAAGCTGTTTTTATTTACATTTGAATACTAGTGTCCGGGGACTCCCTGTTTCCCGAGATACAGGCCCCAGTATGGGGTGCCAATATCCCCATGCAATGTTTAAATCTCCCGCGTCACGTGACCAGGACATTTAAATGCATAGGTGATACCGGCACCCCATACTGGGGCCTGTAACTCGGGAAGCAGGGGGTCCCCCGACCTGAAATCAATGCAGTTCTGCTCCGGAGACACCCTTCTCCCGCACACTGGTATTAAAATTTAAATAAAAACACTGCGATCACCTTTAAGAGCTGTGCAGGGAGATGCGGCTCTCTCTGTGCAGCTCAGATTGCGAGAAAATTGCAGGGAGAGAACTTAGAAAAAATCTGAGATTACTTTGCTGCTACGCCGTACGGTGTTGACATTTTCCTGCCTCACGGTTTGAAAGGGTTTTAGATTCTTTCTGAATACCTTGATAACACAAATTACAAACCGGTCAGCGGGAACATGCCAAACTTTGCGAGATAGCAGCAAACATATCAAAGCTACTAGAATAGGCCCCTTAGACTGATGGCGGCTGTGAGAGTCTCCGGTTGATTGTCACAGTTGTGGGATGCACGCTAAAAGAAGGAAATGTGGCCGGATACTTTGTTGAACCTTAAAACCATGAACAGTCTTTTGGAGTCTGATCTCAGATTATTAGTGCTGCATGTGGTAGGGGTGAGGAGCTTGTTCAGATAAGCAGGTAGCTTGCCCAGAAAGTATTTGAAGTTAAGACAGGAAAGGGTGAACTTTGCGCCTAGACTCTGAGATTTTCAGCATTTCACAGTGATGTGTGTTGTAGTTGCATTGGAGGACAAATCGGCATTTTGAATTTTAGAGGGTATCAAGTTTGCTAAGGTGAGGTTGGGGTGCTGTGCCATATACTATGTCGCCATAGTCTATAATTGGCATTAGAGTCAGCTGGTCAGAAAGCGCATCGCACAGAAACATAGAAACTTATCTGCTGTGTGATGCGCTTTCTGACCAGCAGACGTAGGGATGAAGATCCTTTATTTTTTGTAAAGCCTTTTATGTCATAGTTTATTTTTCTCATTTGACCATCCATTTTGCTGTTTTGTCCACAGTTTCAGCAATAACAGTGTCCCCTCTACTTGTGACGGTGTCCTTCCATTGCCTACAGATGAACAAACCAGTGTAACCTCTCGTTCTGATTTGTGTGGAAGCTCCAAGGATCCTCAGTCATTGGACTTTGACAGGGATACGAATGAGGTGGACTGCGTGTTACGTAGCGTCACCCCGGACACATGGCGTTCTTGTGAAAGTACCACTGATTCATCCGTTGCAACCTCCCATTTTTCTACACAGGTGCCTGATCCACTAGTAATATACAAACATGCAGTGGATCACAATACTGCAAAAGTTAAGTATTTACATAGACTGATCGGCATTATTCTGTCCGGAATCATGCTGTCTTTTGCTTAATTTGGATCTAGCCACTTCAGTAGAGTAGTAGAGAAGGAATTCACTAACATCTTGATTCCTCTCTGCTCTAAAACCATGTTTTGCAAATATTCCTGGAAGACTGTATGTGCACCCTGTTGTGATTTTTTTTATTTTATGAGACTGCACACCAGGGGTTGAGCCAGCTGAGGCTACAAGAGAGAAAATGCTGGGTGCTTGCACAGATACAGAAACTGCTTCTGGAAACAACGATCAAATGGAAGGATTACTGTGGCACACCAGTATTGAAAGTAAAATAATTAATTTATTAAATAACGTCTGAGCCATTGTCTAGTAGCACAGCCCTCACAATGGGCTTTCTCTATACATTATCAGGCATGAAGCAGGTGAAGCCATTCTGTGATGCAGAGTCAATGGGGTTATCAGTCTAATGTGCACTAAATTACTATTATACAGTACTACCACTGTAGAAACATCATTGCGTACTGTCTACTAGTGGAAATAAATCTCATCCATAATTTTGGTTTGGTTCCTGTAAGTTAAAAGCAAGGGTTCACTTTGACCTTTGTGAATCCATTGTATAAATACAGAGGCCATATTTTACCAAGCTGTGTGTAGGAGATGTGTGCAGAGGTTTAAAACAGGAGTCTGCTTTTGGAAAACAAATGTAGGCTTTTATTTTGCCCAAAACTTTAACATCATAACGTATTAGCTTGTGGTCAGTATAAACAGAGCGAACAAATAAACCAGGCCTAGCTCCTATAGGGAGCATTGACTATACCAAGAATGTAGTCCCTATCTGTGGGGTGGAGGGCTACGCCCCTTTCCAACCATAACAAAAGCTTTGTCTGGAGTAAGTTTTACCTTCAGGCCCCCGGGTTCCTCCTGGCTGGGATAGGAGATGGAAAGTCCAGGGACTGGGTACTCTCCCTTCAGCGGTCAGGGGTGGTAGCTTCCTAGACCAGAGAGTTCAACTGCAGCTTCTGTAAACAGGTTTCGCCTGTCTCACTATCTGACAGGGGACCCACCCTGTTACACTCTGCTATTCTAGAAAATACCTTCCTGTGTCAGAAGACACCTTAAAGCCCATTCACTTAGATGTAAATTTGGCCCTTCAGCTGTGCAACCCAATGTGCCAAAATTTGAAATCTCTGTTTTCTGGGGACATAGTTGCTACTGTAGTTCTCCCAAAAAGAGCAATGTTGTCTGATCGCCTTAATGTTACCACCTGCACAGTGCAGAAACGATCATCATCTGGTGGCTTCTGAATACATCACCCATACATCTATATATACTGTATGTATTATTTTTAAGCACATTAAATTAGGAGTTCTTGAAAGAAGTAGCTCAGCACTCAAGAAGGTTCACTAAAATTAAATAGCTGTGCCACACAAAGAGAGCTTGTCCACTTCTATAAACTTACTGAGTGCAGAACAGCTACAGTTGCTTATTGTATAAACTTTTTTGTTTGCTTAGAACAGTTTTAGTGACAGTTTTGTGTCCCAAGTGCTTTATTTTATGTTTCTTCTACTGTTGCATATTATGATTAATGCTACTGGTATGTATAGTCACTTTGTCATGTCTGCTAAAAATTAGGCTTAAAATCCAGTTGTTTCCCTCATCTCCAAATTAAGTAATATGTCTAATGCAGTGTTTTTCAACCAGGATTCCTAGGAACCATTGGATTCCCCGGGTATCCCTGCAATTTTCTGGTAATTTGAAAATTGTGTCAAATACAGAAGAATTTACAATGTATTTGATCTCAGACGCGCTATTAGAGAGGGTTGGGGTTCCTTTTAATGCATCTGATCTCAGACGCGCTATTAGAGAGGGTTGGGATTCCTTACAATGCATCTGATCTCAGACGTGCTATTAGAGAGGGTCGGGGTTCCTTACAATGCATCTGATCTCAGACGCGCTATTAGAGAGGGTTGGGATTCCTTACAATGCATCTGATCTCAGACGCGCTATTAGAGAGGGTTGGGTTCCTTTTAATGCATCTGATCTCAGACGCGCTATTAGACAGTGTCGGGGTTCCTTACAATGCATCTGATCTCAGACGCGCTATTAGAGAGGGTTGGGGTTCCTTTTAATGCATCTGATCTCAGACGCGCTATTAGAAAGAGTTGGGGTTCCTTACAATTCATCTGATTTCAAACACGCTACTAGAGAGGGTTGGGGTACCTCAGCATTTAACTTAGGGTTCCTTAACCAAAAAAAGGTTTGAAACCACTGGCCTAATGTGCTTTGAACTATGTTTAAAATTATGATTTTTCGTAGATTTTTTTAGCGCTGCAAATTTTGAATTAAGCAAAGAAACAAAACAAAATGAAAAAGGGGTAGATCAAATTGGGAGGTTATAAATTAACAACTGAACATTAGTTTGACGGTTTCCTGTGAAGTTGTTACTTTTTTGTGCCATCGGGTGTGTCAGGAGATTAACGACATGGCCGGGATAGATGATTGTACTTATTTTTCCTTTTTAATGCAACACTTGGATGCAATCAAATAATATCACTGAGATAATCACTTAGATGGTAAGCTCTTTGGGGTAGGGACTCTTTCCTAATGTCTACTTTAATGTTTGTAGCGCTTATAACCAACATGTCACGTTTGTCACTGCTGTAAAGCGCTATGTACATGGATGGCGCTATACAAATAAAGATATACATAAAGTATATTACCTATGGGGTAATATTACTACAGTAATCTATTACTGAATGCTTGTCACTTGACAACCTATGAGCATTAGTGAAATGTGAAACAATATTAGTTGCCTTTATCCCCTACAGTATTCTTCTCAACCCTGATGTTTTGTTGTATTTCTGTCCCTGATCCAACAGAATAATAGCATCTGAGAGCCTCAATTTAGTAGTCCAATACTATCCAATAATAATCAGTAATGACAAATAACTAACCTGGAAAAGCAAAACATAGTGTGTATATAATTAGGGAGCTGTGGAGAATATTTGAATTACTGCTGTGTTTCACCCCCCTTTAGATTTATTGGATGCCTTGCATGCAAAAGGTGATGTTTTACGAGATGCTTATGAAGGAGGTGATCTTGGGGAATGTGGACATAGCAGAGCACGGAAAAAACTCCTGGGTTTTCACACACATCTATTTGTGCAAATTCGAAGTGAAGAACCTGAAGTCATGTACCAGGTACTTTGTTTGTGTGCGAGCCGTTAACATCGCGGGATCTGGGCAGTGGTCCAACCCCTGCATGGTGAGTGAGCTGGACTGGGGAACATGGCAAAATATTTAATATCCCAGTCCAACTTAATATGTATTGGAGTTGTAACAAAGTAAAATCTTTTTATACTGACATGTTGTTTTGCAAGCGCGTCACTGCCGTCACTTTAATCCTACTTGGGACTGCGCCTTTCAGTTTAGCGTGCTCATTTGCATGTCATTCCCCAGAATCCCTGGCTGCAGTGGAAGTGCTGTATTCTAATAGATAATGGGGAAAAGCAGGGTTGCAGCCCTGTCTGAGACATGTGACAGTGCTCACAAGTGATATTTATATTGACTAGTTTTGATAAACCAAGGCTTGCGAGTCAAAAGGTGGTTAATGATGAAGGAAAAGTAGCCTGGGATAACATTAACTGGTATTGACATAGATGATAATGACTGGGCAATGATAAGGATATTTATAGGTCACAGTAAGTTTTCATAAGTAATTTATTATGTGACTGATTTTATGAAGCCTTTGGCTGACATCAGACTGCAATCTGACTCCGAGGCTCATTTTGCACCCCAGGCATATACTGTAAAAGGAATGAGTTGTTTTACATTAAGCATAATATTCTCAGACTACTTGCCACTGGTATTTGATTGGGAGAAACAGAAGTTCAGGAGCGCAAATAGATCCAGGTGCATATGAAAATAAAATAGAAGTATATAGTGCATTACATTAGTGGTGAAATAATTGAAATAATAAATGTATACAGATGCAGCGGCCATTATTCGAACAAATCACGCGGGGTATACCTCGGATTACCCATGTCATGGCGCAGGATTTCTTCCAACCGTACCGCCTTAAGACACGAGTGCAGAAAATGGCATTTTAGTGTTCTGGCTTTTGAACACCTGAAATTGACACAGTAGCACAGTACTGTACACATTACAATTCATTCATTGCATTTAATTGCACACAATAAATGAAATTCAAACAAAGCAACTGCGATAAACACGCGTGCCTGGGGGGATTGGCCGCGTTAATGCCGCGTGGAGTACAGCAGCGCACACGAAAACGGCTCAGTGATTTGTTAAAAAATAATGGCCGCTGCATCTGTAGCTCACTCAAATGGTCTGTGAGGGGATTTAGCAGCAATCTGAGGAAGCTCGAGAGAAGGAAACGCATAGGGTGGATCTTATATAGACGTTTAGAGGACTGCTCAGTTGCTGCTGGACATTTTGGAAGTACTTTTAGTCGTCATTTGGTCCCTCTGTTGCTGGGCTTCACCAGCTTTCCCTGTGAAACAGCCGTCGCAGCTGGAATACCAGTGGGAGAGGGGAGTGCTGTATCTACCCCAGAATCTGACCCTACACCTACCTTAGCATTTTGCTTGTGAGTGCAATATATCTTTTCACCGTATATTTTTATCATAAAGCAATATGCACTATCACTATCCGTGTCCCTCTATTTTCTATGTGGGATTCCCCTCCCTTTGTCCCCTACTTTCTTCAACCGGCTCTGACGAATGCAACTGTGCGAGTGCTGGGATACCTACATGAGTTGGTTACTCAGAATAACCGCACTGCCTAAATCCACTCACTTTTTTCAGTCTAGCTTCTTGGCACTACACGGAAATAGAAATGTGATTAAAACAAGCTAATTATTAAGGAACAATGCTATCCATGTTTTCCTCATTGATTGGCTGGTCGTTCAAAATAATTTTGAGAAAGCATTCTTTGGCATCATTGATTTATGAATCTTTGCGGTCCAGCATTGTATCCACATTATTTAGAAAGGGGAAAGTAGTGGAGCCACCGATGGTTACTGTGAGTACCTGGTTTGAGATATAGCTTTTTGTGACTTTGCAAAAGTCACTTTATCTTCCTACACTTGAGGCACTAAACTTTATATTGTAAGTTCTTCAGGGTAGGGATTTATTGTGCACATATATTAATCGATACAACTCTGCAAAATCAGCAAGACAATATTCTAAAAATAATGTTACGTATTGGCCTGTTATTCAGTTTTACGGGTTTTCTTCCAACTTTTCTCTTACAGTTTCTGACTACTTGCTGTTGTGAGCAAACAAAATCCACAGAGGACAGCCCTGTCACGGTCTCTGTCCAGAGATGTCTGAAACCCAAAACCCATAACATTGTCTTTAGTTGAGACAGGTCTTTCCAAACTGAAGATGATACCACAGTGAAAGAAAAAGTAGACAGTCACAGAAGCCCTACTAGGAAATGGTTCTTCATCCAGGGCTAAAAGACTGGATCACAGAGGCCACACTGCTGCTGCTCCACCTTCTCCATGGTCACTTCAACCTCAGTATAGCACTTTGGACAGGGCTCAGTGCTAACATTTTGGTCTGTATACCAGAAGGGTTCCTATCTAGTTGAGATGTAAACTGTACAGCCCAGTTGGTAGGGAGACGGAGGTTGAAACAAGATAAATTCATATAGAAGCAGAATGAAAATGTAGAGCTGCTTTATGAAAATCAGCAAAAGCAAGAAACTAGATTCCTCTTGGTGACATGGCAAGTTATACAACTTTGGTTGCACAAGCCCATCCTGAAAATATGCACTGAATAAATTGCACTAGTTTGATGTATGCTTGTTCTGTATCAGAAGAGCATGCATTGTATTACAGAGAAATCTATTGCAAGTCCCATGGCACAGAATAGTTAATGTAAATTGCCCCCTGTCTCACAACCAACGCAAGTTCAATTAAACGTAAAGACGACATTACGCCAGCTTCTCTACTGTGCATTGCTAAACCCTGGAGGCAGATACTGTGTGCAAGCAGCTCTTGGTTTTTATGCTATATTGAATTATTATTTTTCTACATGTAAATCATTAAGACTGAACGCGTAAAATGCTAATGAATATTCTAACTGACAAATATTTATTTAATAAAATTTAGTAACCTTTTCAGTGTCAAAGGAACTTGCAAAACACCCTGGCACTAAATTGGTTCCTATGGATTGTATTTTAACATTGTATTTTAACTGTTGGGTTATACAGTAGCTTTGCTGTTGACTATTGAGCACTTACTGACTGAACTGATAGAATTCTAATAAACTATACAAATACACATTAAATGTTTGTCTTTTGTAATAAAATGTTCTCAATCAAGTGAAATATTATTTATTTATAAAATGTTTTACGAGGAAGTATTACATTTAAAGTTATTTCTCGTTTTCAAGTATGTCCTGGCCACAGAGTTATGATGACAATAAAAGGTTACATTATATGAACACATGTTATACATTCAGTTTACAGACATTTCATGGGTAGTTAGAGATAATATATGTGTGTGGGAATTGTAACAGAGCATCGCTAGCATCAGAGAATGACAGTAAATGTCTGACACCCTTTGGCTGCCGCCTTTGGGGAGACTTGTGTGGTCTCATATCAGAGTCCTCCTGAGGTGACGTGATAGCAGCTGGATGCAAACAGACCCTCCAAACAAAATGCCGTGGGGAGGAGAAGGTGACGAAATCCAGATTTTTCAAGCTGTATCTGTCCTTACGAAATATTATAAACCAATTGTGACATTTAAGCCAAGACCAATGATTCTGGAGCTGAACAGTTTACATTTCAGCCCTGGGGACCTGCTGCTTTCTGAGATTCTTACAGCGTAAAGTGCTGCCGGTAACATCCCCTTGAAAAGTTGAGGTTTTAAATATGTGTAACGCAGACCTGTTTGAGGCAGGCAATTTAAACCTTCAGGAAGTACCGGTGGCACCTTCTCCGGTAAATTTCTTGAGAAACATGGGGTCCCTGGAGCTGAAATTAACGCAGTTCAGATGCGAAGACTCCTGCTTCCTATACATGTTACAAAACTAAGGTTCCAGCACAAACTACTCCTTTAAGGGGTCTCATCTGGGTAATTGATAATGATTTTACCCAAGTTAGACTTGGAATAGGTTTCAATTCCTCTGTATGGGCGCCAAGGGAGCTGCACAAACCATGTCACCTTGTACTAGGAATATGCGGACAGCTGGGAAAACACCTCCCCTGTTCCCACCCTCAGCACATCACATCATCACTATCAAATAAGTAAAACATCATCAATATGTCTATTAACCTGACACAACTTAACATCATTGTAAATTTGAACCGACTGAGTAACTGTTGGATCTCATCAAACTCAGAACCAATAATCACCAGATTATCAGGACATGAAATAGGCTATTGGGTCCCCTTCCACAAGAGTGTTAGCATACTGTTCATACTGTTACTTATAGAATTTCTAGCATTGATCCTAACCGTCCCTTCCTACTAACTTTTCTTATAGCTCCCTGGGAAAATTTGACCCCACAACCGACATCCTGCAAATTATGTTTTCCAACTATGCCTCCACTCACAATCATGTAGACTAGCCCTGTCTGCTGGAACCAGCTAGCACATGAGTAATCAAATAAACTTAATACCTTAACCACGACCCAGAAAATAAAGATGTACATTTCAGCAAACCATTATGCATCAATACAGCTGATCTTATTACCCCTTCCATTCAGCCCCAAAGTATCAGTCTTCATCCCTCCCCCTCCCTGCTTGTACTCATTACCCCATGCAGCCGCTATCCGCAATCTGAAATCCCTCTTCAACTTTTGCATGTTAAAACACTCCTGGGCTCCCAGCTGCCGATTCCCCTCAGAGGCCCGCGCCGCCACCCCTCCAGCGGAGCCCTCCGCCATGAAGGGAAGATGCTCGGAGATCACCACCTTCCTGGAACTTCTCTCTGGACCCCCTGTCTCTTCCGTCTCCTCGATGTGATGAGCCTTCTCCTCTCTCCACTCTGCAGATGCTGAAACTACATCTTGAATCGGCCTCTGCTGCATCAGTGGCCACTCTCGCTCCGATAGGGAAGGAAGATCCGAACCAGCCCTCTGGTCGGGTAAGGAATGCGAAGACTGAATGTAGGGACTTAGTACTGTAACTTTTAATGATTAGGCTGAAATCGACTGAAATGTAACACTGTCTCTTTAATTTCTTAATTGGACTCACTTGGCCGCTATTTCTTCCCTGCTTCGTGTCGAGCACTTCACTTCTCTCCCGGACGACTCGGGTGAGGACTTCGCCTGGTAAGTAAATATGTCTTTAATTCCCAATTTTCCTAGGAAACTCGCCCCTTCTTCAAGATTATTTATGGTAAAGGCATTACCACTCTAACACAAGCAATCCAAATGGAAAGGTCCATCAGTATCGCATGCCATTTCCCCTTAGA
Source organism: Ascaphus truei (assembly GCF_040206685.1). NCBI lineage: Eukaryota > Metazoa > Chordata > Amphibia > Anura > Ascaphidae > Ascaphus > Ascaphus truei. The sequence continues at coordinate 194,377,914 of NC_134485.1, read as the reverse complement.
AGTTCGTGATGGGCTGGAGAGCGTCTCTTGCTCAAAGTTGTGGGAGAGATATCCTGGATGACTTGCAGAGAAATTCCCTCATATTCCATAGATGTGGAATTTCTTGCAATTTTACTGAGGGCATCGTTTAGTTTAAAAAAGTGGAACCACATAATTATATCCCTGGGTGGGTCTTTAGTTTGAGGCCTAGCCTGTAAGGCACTGTGGCACCTATCTAGGTGCAGCTCGGCCTCTGTTTTATAGGACAGAACAGACATTTTGAAATTAACTCCTCAATGTCAGTGATATTTTCTGGCACTCCACGGATTATAACATTGTTCCTCCTGTCTCTGTTCTCAGAATCCTGCCTGTCTGCGATGTCGGAGACCTGTTTTTTGAGGTAAGAGTTCATTTTTTCGATTTTGTGTTCCGACTTCATTGTTGCATCTAATTTAGATTCCAGCTCATCCGTCCAGACACCTACAGAGGTGATATCTCTCCTCAACTCCTGCATCTCTTTGTGAAGCAGGGATTTTAGATCACAAAAAGTTTTTTCAAATCTGCTTTCAAGTCACTTCTTGTGACTATTTCTCTCTCCAGACTGTTGCTCCGCTCTCTCCTTGAGTCCAGTTCTGAGTCGGACCCGTAGCTTGATGTAGGGGCTGCGGATCTGCCCGAGCGCCATTGCGGCAGTTTTGAAATATTTTGTTATATCTGGGGAAGGCCGCTTTCTCAGGGTCCTTGTGGTCATCCTGGGGTGTTCTGGTTTCGATTGGTGTGTTTTGTGAATTCGATCGCTCTATTTTCAGTATGTTTTACTTCTTTTTATTGCTGAGTGGTAACGGAGCTAATAGCTTAGGCTTTCATCCCCACAGCCGCTGCGCATGCGCCTTCGTGAGAATCCCGGTTCAGTGTGGCATACAATTTAGACTCGGATCATGCTCCCAGTTCTCCTCGAGGGTCCCGATTTCCGTGCTTCCGCCTCCGCCTCCATTGATTCCAGGTCTGGAGGAAATTTCTTGGACCAAGATTTCGCCATAAAAAATAAGATCCCTCTGGTGAAGAAATCCGTGCCCATCTGGTTTGAGGCCATTGATGGACGCCCCCTCCAGCCAGCCTTCATCTCCTTGGAGACACAGCCACTCTCTCCCTACCCTGGATGGTCACAAGGAGATCATAACTCTGTAAGTAATCCATTCACCCTTGGTGCAGGTAATTTTGGGTCTCCCTTGGCTCCAACAGCTTAACCCACAATTAGACTGGACTGACAAGAGACCTATTCAATGGGCCCCCCTATGTACCGGCTCCTGTGTTATTCCTGTGCAACATATCTGCGGGCTAGGTACCCCTAAGTCAGACAAGCCTACTCTTCCTGGTCTACTCCGAATTCTTAGATGTCTTTGATAAAGTACGTTCTGAGATTCTCCCTCCTCATCGCCCTTTTGATTGCTCATCGACCTCCAGCCCGGAGCTGTCCTTCCCAAGTCTAGGTCCTACCTGCTCTCTATGCCCGAGACCAAGGCAATGTCGGACTACATTCAGGAGAATCTAAAAAAAGGCTTCATTAGGAACTCCTCTTCCCCAGCCGGGGCTGGTTTCTTTTTCATTAAAAAGAAAGACGGCTCACTCCGTCCATGCGTAGATGACAGAGGCCTTAATAAAATTACCTTAAAAAAACGGTACCCCCTGCCACTTATCTCTGAATTATTTGATCGCCTGCAAGGTTCTATTATCTTTTCCAAACTTAATCTCCGTGGGGCCTACAATTTAATATGTATACAGTAAGGCAAGGGGTTGAGTGGAAGATGGCATTTAATATTAGAGATGGTCACTACGAATATCTGGTCACGCCCTTCGGACTATGTAACGCCCCTGCTGTTTTTCAGGAATTTATGAATAAGAAAATTTTCGGGATGTTCTCAATACCTTCGTCATTGTTTACCTCGATGATATCCTTATTTTTTCCAAATCTCTCACTGAACACATCCAGCACACCAAACTTGTCCTCTCTCGTCTCCGCGAGAACCATCTCTACGCCAAGATGTACAAATGCATGTTTCACCAAACATCCACTTCCTTCCTAGGATATATCATTTCTGATGCCGGTCTCTCTATGGATCCCGAGAAACTCAAGGCAGTTTTGTACTGGCCACAGCCGACTTCACTCAAAGAGATTCTTGGGCTTTGCGAATTATTATCGCAAATTTATCTGTAATTTCTCTTCTATAGTCACCCCGATCACTGCTCTTATGAAGAAAGGGGTGGATACTTCTTCCTGGCCTCCTGAGGCACTTCAGGCCTTTGATGCTCTCAAGAAAGCCTTTGTTTCCGCTCTCATCCTACGCCATCCTGACCCCAAACTCCCCTTCACTCTTTAGGTAGATGCTTCAGATGTAGGCGCTGGAGCCATTTTCTCACAGAGGCAAAGTCCTCAAGACAGATTACATCCTTATGGTTTCTTTTCCAAAAAGTTTTCGCCCACCGAACAATACTATGATGTGGGCAACCGCGAACTTTTAGCTATCAAGCTGGCTCTCCAAGAATGGAGACATCTATTGGAGGCACCGAGACCCCAATTTTGATCCTCACAGATCATAAAAATGTGTTGTATATTGAAGGGGCTCGTCGCCTTGGCTCCCGTCAGGCTCGTTGGGCTTTTTTTTGCTTCAAGATTCAACTACATAATTTCTTACATCCCTGAAACCAAGAACCTCAACGCCGATGCTTTATCCCACCAATTCGTCTCTGAAGACAAAACAGAGGACATTTCTGAAACTATCCTACTCTCTAAACTTATCATCTCTGCCAATTCCTTTGACATATTGGATAAGATCCTGGCTTCCCAATCACGTGTTCCTAAGGGTATAGAGGTGCCAGAGGGTTGTCTGTATGGTGCTCCACAATTCGCAAAAAAAATCCATGAATGGGGTCATTCCTCTAAATCCGCCGGTCATCCAGGTTCGAAAAGAACTTCGGATTTAATCAGACGCACTTTTTGGTGGCCTAACATACGCAAGGATATCGACTAATTCATCAGGTCGTACTCCGTCTGTTCCTGCAACAAATCCTCCCGCAACAAAACTTCAGGTCTTCTCCGTTCTTGCCTATTCCAGATCGTACACTGAAGAAAAGGAAACCTAGATTACCAGCAGAGCCCCGACGGAGGCAGATATCAGGTGGTTAAATAGACCGATAGCCCACACGAACCTCCTATCAAGCAGGTAAGTGAAATTCATACATTAAAAACAGGTAGCACAGTAATATCTGGCAATGCTTTGTCCCCTACATCAGCGCTGATCGTAAGTATATCAGCGCTGATATGCTCGAGGGCAAGCCTAACTAGTATAGTGGATAAGGAACGGTCCCTATGGTGAACAGGATCCTACTGTGTGATAGTAACACATAGGAGCAATAATATAAACCGCACACGGGGCGCCAGCAGTATCGCAGCTAAGAACAATATCAATCAATGCTGCATTCAGATGAAAGGCTTCCCGCGTGTCAGGAGTAGGTAAGTGGCCACCGTCGGGGCTCTGCCTCAATCAGCTGTTCTATACCGGCTGGGTAAGAAGCACGAGTCTAGCTCTCGGCAGGTTTACTCATCCTGCCGTGATACTTCACGGATTAGCCATCTAGGAGTGCTTCTTGTATACACCACCTGTTAATACCTCTCTGACTAGGTGGATATCTGGGTAAACTTCTACCAGTGTAATCATACCCACCGCGTGTCACGGTATACTGCAGCTAGTATATATTCTTCGCAGAGGTTACACACTATCAGCTGCTCAGGACTCTATGGAGATTATATGAGTACTTCTCTCATTAGTTCAACACGGCTCATAGTACCCTCTATGGGTGTTTGCATTAACTCTTACATACCCCCTAGACCTTTTTCTTTTAAGGCTCTAGGGACTGCAATCACAAAGTGCCTTCTCCAGTTCTAGGACAAGCAGCTTGTAGTGTTTGTATGTGATCATACAGCAGTTTCAGGTGGACACACACAGTATATTGCTGTGTCTGGCATAGATGTTACCTATATACCACTTATATGTCACCATAGATTCAGAGCACATATAAGCTCTGAGAATATACATTTATATGTGGATGGACATTTAGTGTATGGTGGTTACATCACGGACCTATCTCCGCAATAAAGGAGGCTATATACATAGCCACAGATCCTAAATATCCATAAAGGATCTCCATATGTACACACTACTTAACTACCTTTGGTTAAGTTACTAATGATCACAGTCACGTGCTGTTTGACACATTCTCTGATTTTAAAGCCCATTTTTTTATTCATTGTTTATTAATAAAATATTTTAATTATGTCACTATACATTTAGTTTGATAGAGTGCTGGTAAACTAGGTTTCCTTTTCTTCTGTGTACCTTTATCCCCTACCTGGTAAGCACCTCAAACGTGGTTCACATTGTACCGGTGCAGGAGTTTTCCTTGTGGGTAGCTATTCCAGATCGGCCATGGACCCACCTTTCAATGGACTTTATTGTCGAGCTCCCTGTCTCTAGTGGGATGAACACCATACTTGTAATCGTTGACCGGTTTTCTAAACAGGCACTTTTTATTCCCCCCAAGGGCCTTCCCAATTCTGCCACTCTGGCAGACATCTTTATTAAAGAGATTTTTCGCATCCATGGAGTCCCACTTTCCATAGTGTCCGATTGCGGATCCCAATTTATTTCCAAGTTCTGGCGGGCCTTCACTCAGAGGTTGGATATTGCTTCATTTCTCATCAGGTTACCACCCGCAGACCAACGGACAGACTGAGAGAACAAACCAGTCACTAGAGCAATATCTCAGGTGTTTCATATCCGACGCACAAGACGACTGGGTGGACCTCCTGCCTTGGGCCGAGTTCGCCCATAACTCCCTCAGAAACGAATCCACCCAAGAGTCACCGTTCTTTATAAATTATGGGTTTCACCCCTCACGCCTTCCCGTCTCTTCTACTCCATCCGGGGTCCCTGCAGCAGACTACAGAGTAAATACTCTACAAGACTCCTGGAGGAGAATTCAGAGAACCTACAAGAGACCGTTTTGGGACAGAAATCACAGGTGGAACGCCATCGCCGTGAAACACCCAAGTTTCGGCCAGGAGACAAGGTGTGGCTTTCATCGAGGAATATTAGGTTGAAGACCCCTATGCTAAAGCTGGCTCCCAGGTTCCTAGGCCCCTTTACGGTGTTGAACAGATAACCCGGTGGCCTATCGGCTTCAACTTCCTCAATCCATGAGGATTCCAGCGGTCTTCCACGTCTCCCTTCTTAAACCGGTCTTCCAAAGTCCCAGATTCCCCGACATCTCTGCTAAACCATCACCGGTGATGGTACAAGGCTGAGAAGAATTCGAAGTCCAGTCTATAATAGACTCATGAATGTCCCGAGGATCGGTCCAGTACCTGGTACATTGGAGAGGGTTTGGACCAGAGGAAAGGTCCTGGATACCTCATCACCAGGTTCACGCTCCTGCTCTCTTAAGACGGTTCCACGTCAGGTTTCTGCAGAAGCCATTTCGGAGTCGTCCTGAAGCCGCTCCTCAAGGGGGGGGGGGTACTGTAAGGAATCAGGGAACATGTCCTCTGTGGCGTGTTCCCTCCTTACCTGCTGCAGCGCACTCCCCCGCTCTGTTTACAGAGCGCACACGCGCAGGTGTTCACTACGTGCCATGGAGCTTGTCTCCGCCCCCCAGTCGCGTTGTGCGTCTGTCACGCGCGGCGCACGCACGTGATTTCGGGCACCGCTCCCCAGCTGCGTGGCAAGTTCCTAAATGCCCACTTGTCTTCTGCAGCCTATCCCTGCCTCCACAGAGGCTGCACCTCTGCTCCGCCCCCAGGCTCATTGGTTCCTGTTTAGATAAAAGACTTTCACTTTCACCTTGCTGAGCATAAACCTGTGTAGCCTTGTGTTACTGCGTTTGCTGTGCCTTGCCTTGTGTCTTGTTGCTGTCTCTCTGTTGCTTTCTTGTGTATGGACCCGGCTTGATTATAGGACCCCCCTCTGGATAAAGACCACGTCTTGAGTATTTGACCCGCTATGGATAATGACTCCGGCTTGCCTCTGACTACCCACACCTCTCCATCCCTGATCACGGCTTACGGATACACTACCAATCTCCTGGCTCCAACCCCCGACCGCGGCACAATGGACTCCGATTTTCGCACTGGCTCTGCCCCCGGACTCCGGGAAATATCTGAACTAACCCGATCTCTCCAATCCAGACCCAGCTACGCTGACAACCCACTCTCCAGGCGTGCCCCTGCTGCTGTTGGTGCGCAGTTTCATACTTTCCCACCTCAGTACCGAGGTCCCGCCTTGTTCGTGGTGAGCGCAAGTGGTACACCCTATCACGGGTTGGGGTAAGTGACGAGTGCGCCAAGCGCATCACGTATCCTGACAGTGAAGAAGGAAGATTCTTGTGTGGATTCGTTTCGCAAATTATTATGGGAAAATTCAGCGTATGCCAGAAGGTCCGTCCAATTGTCCTGAGTGTCCAAAATGAAACAACAGATGAACTGCTCGAGGGATTGATTGATCCGTTCAGTTTGACCATTGGTTTGAGGATGGTATCCGGATGAAAAGTGAAAGGCAATGCCCAATTGTTGGCAGAAGGACCTACAGAATTTAGAAATTAACTGTGATCCACGATTCGAGACGATGACTAGAGGTGTTCCACGAAGACAAAAAATCACCCTGATGAAAACTTCAGATAGTCTAAGAGCGTTAGGTAAACACTTGAGCGGGATAAAGTGAGCCTGCTTGGAGAAGCGGTCGACCACCACCAAAATAGTATTCATCCCCTTAGAAATATGCAATTCTACGATAAAGTCCGTGGAAAGGTGAGTCCATGGACAATCCGAGATAGGGAGAGGTTGGAAAAGACCTGAAGGTCTATTGCGAGGAGTCTTGTTCTGAGCGCAAGTGGCACATGCGGTGACAAAGTTCTTTATATCTTTGCGCATTCCTGACCACCATAAGGTCCTTTCCAGAAGGTCGATAGTCCTCCTTGTACCTGGGTGGCCAGAACTTTTGGATTCGTGACCCCATTCCAGTACTTTCCTGCGAAAAGCAGGTGCCATGAATAAACGCCCCTCTGGCACATTGAGACCCTCAGGAACAAAAGCTTGAGCTTTTGTGATGTCCCGTAAAGTGTCAAAGGTATTGGCTGAGTTTATACAAGACGGGGGAAGTATAGGCTCCTGATGATATTCCATATTGTCCTCTACCAAGAATTGTCGGGAGAGAGCGCCTGCCTTCACATTCTTAGAGCCGGGAAGGTAAGAACTTATGAAGTTGAGTGGGGAGAAAAACAAAGACCAAAGTGCGTGTCGTAACCCCAGGCGACGCACACCTTCAAAATCCAATAGATTCTTATGATCGGTCAGTATGGTGATGGGTTTCTCTGTACCTTCTAGTAGATGTCTCCACTCTTCTAAGGAAATGAAGAAAATCAGGGCTCCACGGATTTGCTCAACAAACTAATTTATTGCCAATAGACGACGTTTCGGCCACACAGGCCTTTCTCAAAAGCAGAAATGGCATAAGAGAAAGGCCTGTGTGTCCGAAACGTCAAGTCTATTGGCAATAAATTAGTTTGTTGAGCAAATCCGTGGAGCCCTGATTTTCTTCATTTCGTTAACCCATGATTGGCACAGAGAATCCTGAACCAGGAGCACCGGCAGTTGTATCCCCTTTTGATTTTTTATTAGTGTGCAGCATTTATTTATCTTTCCACTCTTCTAAGGCCATCTTAATGGCCAGGAGCTCACGGTTTCCCACGTCGTAATTCTGTTCGGCGGAATAATTTTTTTTAGAAAAGAAAGCGCAAGGATGGCCTGAGGGGTCTATCTTTGAGGGATAATCGGATACCTCCCAACTGCATAGGTTCCTCTACGGCTGGAGAAGGATCCAAGGCTCCTGCAGGATGAGTAATGAATGATTGCGTACCTCGTTGGCGTTGCTCTCAGTCCTTCTCTCTTGAAGTCGTTGGTCCATCCGTATGCATAGGGCCACGAGGTCCTCTAATCCAGTGGGACGTTCTTGTGCAGCCAGTTCATCCTTGAGGTTTTCAGACAACCCTTGCCAAAATGCTGCAATCAAGGCCTCGTTATTCCAGCAGGTCTCGGCGGCTATGTTGCGAAATTCGACCGTGTACCGGGCCACAGAACAGTTACCCTGAGAAATATTTAAAAGAGATGAGGCAGCGGTTACCTAGCGTCCTGGGGTATCAAATACTCTCCGTAATTCCTTGGTGAAGCAGTTGATGTTGCAGGTAAGGTCTGACCTCTGTTCCCAGATGGGTGAGGCCCATGCCAAAGCGTCATCTGTCAGTAGTGATACGATGTATGCCACCTTAGAGCATTGAGAGGGAAAGCGGGATGGCAACATTTCAAAGTGAATAGTACACTGATTCAAAAATCCTCGACCGCCCAAGGGGTCACCTCCATAACGGTTGGGGGTAGGTAGTCGGGGCTCCGAAGCCGGGGTTGATGGAACGGGTGTAGGAGTGGAAGCCGCTGGTGGAGCAGTGTGAGGGGAGTCACGTTGCATCTGGTCACTAATTATTTACACTGAGCGTTGGAGCAGTTCCATTCGCTGGTCATTTTGAGCCAAGTATTTCTCCACTTTGTTGAACATACTGGCGTGTACATTCAATAGTCGACCCACCTCGGTGGGGTCCATTTTTGTTGGGCTGGGCATGCTGTAAATTATGCTCACCACAAACAGGACAAGAACGCAGGGCTGAGGTGGATATGTAGATAACCACCGACCTACAACCGCGAGACCGAGTCCGGAGTGCTCAGTCAGGCTTGTGTAGCCGGGTCAGGGTAGGAGAGTTCAGGTAGGGCAAGGTACTTGCCGTAGTCAGGGGTTGGAGAGTGGAGAGTAGTCATATATCCATAGCCGTGGTCAAGGCGTGGAGAGAGCGGGAGTCCAGAAGCAAGACAAGGTCCAGGGGTCTAAGAAGGCAGGGATCCAGGTAGGAGCAGAGGTCACAACAAAGACAAGGTAAGGCAATGCAAAGGCAACGAGTAGCTAGTAGCAAGCACAGGTACATAAACAAAGTTTATGCTCAGCCAATTGTCTAGGGTCTGACTGAGCATATAAAGGACCGGGACCCAATAGGGAGGCTGCAGGGAGTGAGGTCATCAAACATAAGTTGGGTGCTGATAAGAGGGAAGGGAGCGCGCAGCAGGTGATGACCAGCTGATGTTGATTTTAGCCTTAATGCCAACAGCCTGGCGTGCGCGCATGCAGTGCGCGCCGCCCATGTCACCGGCGTGCGTGTCAGAAGGGTCGGAGCTTGATATCCATCCCTCCTGGGTTCTGTCTTGTGCGCGCGGGTGGTGCCTGCGCACATCCGCCGTGACGCCTCCGAGAGGCGGGGCCTAAGCCAGATCCTGACAGTCATAAATAGTGGTTCCATTCATTCTTTTCGGGGGCAGTTAATTCTTCTTTTGTTAATGTAATACCACTATAATTATGTTTTTTGCCACTTATGTCTCCTTCTGTTTCATTCTCTCTCTCCCTGTCTCATTTTTCCTAAGTAATGCTTGCTTTTTTAGGGAGAGCTCTGCATTCCACTTTCCCATCCTCACCTTCTCTGTAATCCTCTTCTACCCCTTCCTCAGCCTGCTCCATTTCCCCCTCTCTCATCTCCTGCATGTATCTTCTACTTCCCCAGTCCTCTGCCTCCATTACTGCTCTCCACCTTTGTATTCAGACCTCCCCTGAGCTTTTCCACAGTTGTGCTTTTCTGACAGGGGGTTAACAGAGCCTCTGTTCCGCTTTCCGTTTCCACAGCTTCAGCCTTGCTCAGTGTCTCCAGCCATTTTTGTCCTGTGCTGCCAGGTCCCTTGCCTGCTGGAGTGCCTGTAGCGTCTGCCATCTTGGAATCCTGGTGCTTCTCAGCTTTTGTTCCTCGTGGCATCGCTGTTATGGGGAAGGTAAGGAACTTGTCCATGCAGTTTCTTTTAGTCGCTTGGGGGGTTTCGGTTCTTGTTTCCTTGCTTTTTACGGCTTTATTTCTTTGATTTTTGGTGGTGAGTTAGCGGAGCTCTCTCAAGGCGCTTGCTTCCTGTCCAGCGCCATACCGGAAGTCCGGTAAAAGTGCTTTCTAATGGATACCAACCTAAGTTTTTTAAGATTTACCAAACACAACTTCATACATCCCAACCTGCTGCATATACTGCTTCTTTCTTTTTCAGGAAGAGGTGCTATAATTGTGGGGCTTCTCTCTGCTTCACATGTCTCTGTGATGTTTGCAGGGCAAGGAAAATGGTGAAGACCAGGTGAGGTAAGCTAATAGAAATAGGGAGAAGGGACACGGGAAGTGGGAGTCGTAGATTGTGCTGTTAGATGAAAAGACGTTGAATATGTTAATAATGGCAATGCGCGCGAGTCCTGCTACACATGAAATCTGTAGTGGTGGATGTGACCAGCGGAATAGACTAACATGGAGGAAATAAGACAAACTGTGCAAATGAGGATGTGCACCCAAAACAGATGGAATAAAGTACATCTGGATAATCAAAGAGCAGCAAAGACACACTCCTCGAGTAAAGATTAGTGTTTTTCCACAGGGGTTCCCCTAAAGGGTTACATGCAATTTTTTATGTAATTAGAAAATTGTACCAAATATAGACGAATTTACAATGCATCTGATCTCAGACTCTCTATTATAGGGAGTTGGGGTTCCTTACAATGCATCGGATCTCAGACGCGCTACTAGAGAGGGTTGGGGTTCCTCAGAATTTCCCAATATAATTATAGAGTTCATTAATGAAAGAAAGGCTGAAATCCACTGGATCAAAACAATATTTTCTGCCAAAGTTTGAGTACTCTTTGGCACTTTCTTTGCCTTAAGAAATCTTGCAAATGTGACGGAAATATTGGCAAGAAATGTTGTTCTGATGTATTGCTGTGCGTCTCCTGCTTTTAGATTATACAGTTGTAAATGATGGTTCTAAGATGTACATGTTGTATAATTATCACACACAGGTGAAGAGTACATGATGCCGCCGTGACATCACGACACACAAAACCCATACCCTATACGTGTGTGTGTGTGTGTGTGTGTGTGTGTGTGTGTGTGTGTGTGTGTGTGTGTGTGTGTGTGTGTGTGTGTGTGTGTGGGTGTGGGTGTGGGTGTGGGTGTGGGTGTGGGTGTGTGTCAAAAGGGGCACTACTGGGATTGATTTTTGAGTTTAGAGGGATGTTGTGTGTGTTTGTAGATTTTAATTGGTAAACAATTGTTTGGATGTCTGTGACCCCTCCTCCCTGATTTTAAGATCACCCAGCCCATCTTTAAATAGCGTCTTGAGATGCAGCTGTCAATTACCAGTCTATTAAGACTTCTTCCTCTATGAGAGAAGTAAAGAGAACATTCCCAGAGGTAGTGTTAGGACTTGCAACAAAAAATAAAAGAGGGGATATCTTGACGTGGTTTACAAGCTTAAAGTGCTTTGGCCAAAGAATGTAGCTAATTGACCCTCACTTATGAGAGAAAAACAGATAAGTATTTAACTATATGATTTGTCATGTTGGATGTAGCATTGGGGCTTTCTGTCTTTTGTTCCACAATTATACCCCCCATACAATACACGCACAATAATACCCACCACAATACACACAAGAATACTCCCCACAATACATACTGTACACAATAATACCCCCAAAATACACACAATATCCCCCATACAACAATACCTCCCCACAATACACACATAATAATACCCCCCAGAATACACACACAATACCCCACCACAATAGACATAGAATAATACCCCCCCATAATACATACACAATAATACCCCCCACCCCCACAATACACATAATAATACCTCCCACCCACAATATACACAATAATACCTCCCGCCCACAATACACACAATAATCCCCCTAAACCCCCCCCCCCCCCCCCCCACCCACACACAATACAGGTAGACTTACCTTGGGGGTGGTCTCAGGCTTCTCGTGCTGCTCTGAACCAGTCCTCGTGCAGATACAGCAGTTGAGCCCGACTTCCAGGAGTAGAGAGGGAGGCCCGGCGGGAGTAAGAGGCCTGGTATGAGGGCGGAAGACCTGCAGCAGCTGGGTAGAACTGGGGTCCTGTGGCAGTCTCCCCATCACCACTGGGCCCTGGACAGTTGTCCCCCTGTTAGTGGCCCTGTTAACACACCTTGACTCTGAGGTAAGTTTAAGCTCAATCTCCAGCCCCCCACTTGTACCTGGGCAACTCACACATTTCCACATGAGGATTTAGTGTAGAGGACTGCTGCTTTTAACTATCTCTGTTAATTTTGCTAACACTGTACTCAGGGAACCCAATACTTCCTAATGGGCGCTCAGGAGATTAATAGGATTATACTTAACCCATTGCTGCAGGAACTGCTCTAGGCCCTTCTCCTTAGTCTAGCAATACACCTTCAACCAATCCCTAAACACCTGCCTTATCTTTACCTGGTAACAACCTACAACTTTTCCGCCTAATTCACCAGCTTCCCATTAACCAATCACCTTTCGGTCCCTTTGACCGAGGTGAATCAGGGGGTCATACCTAATCCCATGTCGCCCTATAATTGCCTCTGGGGCTTTCAGTAATGTCACTGTTCCTAGTATAACATTTTGAGGGTGCCTAAATTGGGTACAATGTTATTAATTGGCCCATTATATGTTTGCATCACATAATAAATTCCTTTAATATTGTAAAAGTACCAGTCTGCAAAAAAATCCTAATACATTGGTATTTGTTCTAGGGAATTCCATATTATGTTCTAAATATATTTTTTCTATATTATTGACATTGTAAAGTGGAAAGAGTTCAATCCTGTCAGAAGACATTGGTCAGTGTTAAATCTTGCCTTCAACTCATCAACAAAGAAGACAAATAGAGATAAAGACTATTCAGTCATCACTATTTGTAGACCAATAAAGAGCAAAGTCTACATTGTCTGTGTTCAACAACATAAGAGTTTTAAAGTCAACTGAGCAGCTCTAAATAGTCAAGGCAGAGAAGGCAAAGTGCAAGGACCAGAATGGAAATGAGTAGAAAGATTATTGGACTATGGAGGCATGCTTATGCCTGAGTATTGCCTATAGGTCAAAAACTGATAAGAAAAGATAATGCTTTTCCTATATTAACTCCAAATCTGCTTTACCCAGAACCTCAACAACAACAACCTGATCTCTGCAACTTCATCTTAAAAACGTCTTCAATGATTTAATATCCATAATATCCTCAACAACCGAATCCCCAAATTCATCCAGGGAAATCTTGCTGTGCACATCCCAGACGGGTGATGTATGGACGATATTTTTGTGAGTATTGTCTATGATTTTTTGGGGGAGCGGGGAAACTAGATATTTCTGTATGTGGTACAAAAATTCCAATGATGATAAAATATTTTGATGCTAAGAAATCGCTCAAGCAATAATCACAATATATTTTATGAGAATGTTACACACCACATATTTCACCATATCACAA